>NW_010363960.1:419858-449491 GCF_000414095.1 Morus notabilis | reverse complement strand
GCTTATTCTGACTCCGATTCCTCACTCTGAATCCTACCCACTCCGAATCATGCCCACTCCGATTCATGCTCATTCTGATTACGCGTAGGTAAACATGTCATTAATGAATTGTAGGTATGCATGATCACATTGGATTCAAACTAATTACCTGTCCAATTTTAATATCTAAATTGTTGTAACTAATTATATTATGTCATGTTATTTAAAAATTTTGAAATATTTTTTAATGCTTTAATGTTTGAGGTCATTAAATAACATGATATAATTTGATTAATTAGATGTCGTTTAAAAAATCAAAAATTAAATAGGTAATTTAAGTCTGGTCACATTTACACAACGAATAATCTTGCAATTATCTTGTTAACCTCCAGGTCCTCTAGTCACAAAAAGAAACAAAAAAAAAAGATGGAATATTATCTTGTCCACCGTATTAACAATTTTAATAATTACTGTGACTGAAAATATTAGTATAGACCATAGACACAAAATTGAAAAATTGTATAGATGTTGTTTCTTTTTTTTCTTTTTTTTTTTTTTGAAGAGTGTGGATGTTGTTTTTCGAAGTATATCAAATAATTATAGCCACAGAAAAAATTACACGCCTGCATATAAAACGAAAATGCCTGCCACATGTTCCACACCTCATTCAAATAGCCACATGAATATTTGATCAGAAAAAAAAAATGGCCTCATGAGTATCATTTGTGTCCGACACGGTGAGTATTTTTCAAGAAGATCTACAATATTTGGCACTTGGCTAAGGAGTGTCACAGTCCTTTTACCAAACGTGATCGATCATAATCATTAGAAAAGAACAAGACCATGTACACCATTAATCTTACAATTACAAATACCGCAAAAAGAAGATATAAGTGCTAGGAAACTGCACATTTCGAATATGATCGGCATGACTACTTTTTTTTTTTCTTTCTTTTGACGCCAGGCATGACGCAATCAATGAACGTTAAACACTTTGAAAGCAAATTTATAATTAGCATCACATAATTGTCAGCAACAAAATTCTATGAGTGCGTTTCCAATTGTTTTTAGTTGTTTTTAAAAACGTTTTCGCACGTTTTTTGAAACACGAAAATGAAAACGATCTGCAAACCGCGTTTATTTAGCAAATATTTTTAAAACGAAAACGAAAATAAAAAACAATAAAAATGATTTTTTGAAGGAAGTTAGAAAACGATTAGAAGTTGTTTTCCCTTTTCCGTTTTCATTTTCTAATTAATTAATTACTATAATTATTAATTACTAATTAAATAATTGTTTTCCCTTAATTATTAATTACTAATTAAATAATATATTAATTAATAATTAATAAATAGACATGACTATAACTAATAAATGGATAGTAATTACTTAATTATTAATTAATATTAAATTATTAATATTAAATTTGTCATTTATTATTAAAAATGATAAATATTAAATATTAATTAATTATTTAGTTAAAGATTAATTGCCAAAAATTGATTATATAATATATTAATAATAGAATAATTAACAAAAAGGTTATTCAATAAATAACTAATAATTAATATATCATATATATTAATTATAACCTATTAATTAGCAAATAGTTGATAAATACAAAAATAGTAATTACTCAATTAATAATCAACATTAAATTACATAATAAATTGTAATATACTAATCAATTGTAATTAATAATTAATAATTAGCAATTCATCATTATTTAAAGAATAATTATCAAAAATTGATCACACAATATATCAAATAATAGATTATTAAATAAATACTAATAATTAATTAACTAATTATTTAATTATTTACTAAAAATTGATTATATAATATATTAATAATATAATAATTAATAATAAGTTATTAAATAAATAACTAATAATTAATATATCAATCGTATATATTAATTATAATATATTAATTAGTAAATAATTGATAAATAAAAAAATAATAATTACTCACTCAGTAATTAATATTAAATTATGTAATAAATTGTAATATACTAATCAATAGTAATTAATAATTCATAATTCATAATTCATCATTATTTAAAGAATAATTATCATGCAATATATCAAATGATAGATTGTTAAATAAATGTTAATAACTAATTATTTAATTATATAACTAAAAGTTAATTATTTAAATTGTAAATAGAATATTAATATATTATTTATATACTAATTATTTTTTCTTAATACACTTATTAATTACTTATAAACTAATAAATATGAGTACGTTACTAACATAGTAATTACTTATAACTAATTATTAATTACTATTTTTTAATATTTAGCATACTAAATCATTATATATATAGTTTAATTATCAATGTACTCATTAATTATAATATATCCATTATTATTGTATTATTAATATATTAATTTTTATTTGTTAAGTGATTATCAATTATTAATTACTTCATATATTAAAAAAACATTATTAATTACATGTACTCAAAATAAAATTTTATAAATATAACCAAACACGATTTTACTTTTTTACTATACTCAAAACAATCTCTTAAAAAATCAACCAAATGTAATTTTATAATCGATCTCAAAATAATTTATAAAAGAATCTCATTTTCATTTTTATATTAAAAATAAAATCATTTTGAAAACATTAGAAAACCGGCCCTATGTATTTCATTCATTCCATTTATAGGTTATTGGTTTTTTTTTATATGCCAACTTTTGTCAGAGAGGTTGTTTGTCTCCTTTCCGTAACAAATAGTAGTCCATTCACTATCTAATTTTGTAATCAACACTTTACGCTTCTTTATTGTAAAATTCTTTCAGAATCATTATTATATAGAATATAAGTTTCATCCAACCTTCACTTTTACATGGCATATATACAGGGCCAATCTTTCGTTTGAAAGACCGAATACAAATTCTATGTCATCTTATACAGCGTTTACCTTGTAACATTAAGACCACCGATAATATAAAGAGAAAAATAGATAAATATTCTTTGGATTTTTAACACTCACTTTTGATTAATATCTTTTTTATTTAAATAATTATATTAGTAAAAAAAATATTAATAAAAAATAAATGGTAAAAATTCAAATCTATATACTCTAAAAGTATATTCAGCAATTTTCTCTATTATAAAACGAAACGTTTATAAACTCTCAAAATCTTATGGTGCTCAGCATGCTCAATGGTAGTGCACTTAAACATTCTCATATAAGCACTGGCTTTATACCAGTAGTAGTAACTATACCTGTTCTATAAAAACGCAGACACGAATATTTAGTGGTGTATGGTCACAAAATCTACATATTAATTAAATTCAGTATTAAAAAAGGGTAGACAAAGCATCTCTATTGTTACTTTATATATCCATATTCTTACGAAACTACTAAGAGCGAATCCCTTTTTAGAAGGTGAACGAAATGTCCGAAGCGTTTTGTTACCCATCTTTCTTTTTTCTTTTTTTTTTTTTACTTTTTCTTTTTTTTCTTTTCTTTTCTTTTTTTTTTTTTTTGCCCTTTTTAAAGTTTTTTCGTTTCTTCCTCCTCTTTTCTTCCTAATCTTTTTTTATTACATCTTTTAACTTTTAATTTTTATATATTTTCAAATATATATCATTTAAATATTTTTCTTATTGTTATCTAAAATATTATTTATTTCTAATTACTCTACTACATTATTTATTCTCAAATGTGTCTTTACAAAACATTTTTGTCGGTAATCCTCATAATTTCAACTTCAGTTGTGAAATATTTTAAACAATTTTTTTTAAGGTTTTTTTTTTTTTTTGTCTTTTGTTTTTATCTTTTGCTTTAGATTTTTTTTCTGACTTTTGTCTTTATTTTTTTATTATTTTTATTTTTTCAATAATTTATATAACCGTTGTTTAAATGAGTCATGCACTCTTTACGCTCGACTTTTTTACTAGTATGAATACATGGGCGCATGACATGTTGATTCACCGTTGATAATTCCAGACGTGTTTTTGACTGGTATATATGTAGGCGCATGACATGTTGATTCATCGTTGATGATCCAAAATCGCGCGTTCTCACGGCAACAAAAGTCTCCCTTGATATGAACCCGGGTCAAAGTGAAGGTGACTCTTTGGTGTCACATTTTCACAAAACACATGTACAGGTTGATTATGATCTGATCCTTAGCCCATAGTGGCGATCGAACAAAGTGGGGTCAAATGCAACAAGTGGACCATGGCCAAGTGGTCCCTTTTTTTCTTTTTTTTTGATAATTATGGCCAAGTGGTCTCTTGCCACATGAACATATAAGTCCAAAACTCACAATGGCTTTTACAATTCTTCTTGGTGTGATGGTTGAACCGTTGAGGTTTTTATTGGTAAGATATGGCAGCTTGAAAAGGATATATCAATTATAAGCTTCCGGAGCATTTCAGCAACCAAAGAAAAAATTCTTTACACATATAACAAAATTAAATAATAAAATTAAAGTATAGCAAAAGTTTTAAAATATTACAAAAAAGTATAGTATCATTAAAATAGTAATTATATAATTATAAGTATGATTTTAAGTATAGTATCATTTTTAGTGTAACATGATAATACTGAAGTGGTATGTAACTTGATAGTAGATGATAGTTATGTTACACTTAGACAAAATGGATATCATATATAAGTTTACAAATGATGTTACAATGAGAAACAAAAAATATTACTATTTACTGGATTGGTGTGACCGCTAGACTAAAGACACTTTTTTTTGTCATTAACTAATAATGTGAGATTATTATAATAATTATATGTAATGTTTGCTATTGTTATAAATTTTAAAAATTTTACTAAATTTTAATTTAGTTTATGAAATTTTGTCACGGAGTGTAATTATATCTCAAAAACAAAACCCCATAAAAGGCCTTTATATATATATATATATATATATATCTGCATTCTCTTTTGATAAACGATCGGCACTAAACGTGTCCTCAGCCAGAGGGCATGAACAGTACATGTGTAATATTATTTAGGACATATACATATTAAGACCCCCATGATTAATGATCTGTTTTATATGAGACGTAATGAACTTATGGTTTATATGGCGATGTTTTTGAGAGAATTTATTAGGGTCTAACCAATTTGAAGTAACGGGTAAATAGCCTTGTCTAAAGGTTCTATTCTACTAAAATTCTGAGACGTGAAGTATCAGGGAATGCTAAGGAGCTTTCAAATATAAATGCGTATAATGCCAATTAAACAGATAGATTTGATCTGCCCGCCAACTTTTTTTGACTAAAACACAGTAAATTTATGAACCGAAGATTACGTTAGGATTGCATATAACCTGCTCATGATTTGCAAGAACAATTAAAAGAAAAAAGAAATAAAGAAATAAATGACATTAGGGGATTGCGTGATAACGTTTTAAGTTTTTTTTTTTTTTTTTTTTTTTTTTTTTTTTTTTTTTTTTTTGACAATAAAATTTCCGAAAGAAACATGCTTGATGTATTTTTTGTTCTTTACTTTTGTAAAATGTTAACAGAACAGGAGATATATGCACATAACTAAAATTTGTTGAAATGTTTATGTAAGTACTTGTATGCAATATATATGGGTAAGATATTAAACTGAGAATTAGATATTTCGTATAGTAGTCAACCAACCTAGTATAATATAGTCTATACAAAAAATTAAAGATAAAATTCTAGGTAGATGTAGGTAGAATTGAATTTCGTAAACATTAAAGATTAAATATAGGAAGAACTTTTATAATTAGGCACAATCTGCTTTTCATGAAAAGACAATAAGCGAGACCTGTTATGGATTTTGGTCCAATTCAATATTGAGATATTCTAGGAAAAAATTCATGCTATTAAATATTATACTAAATTACTAATACAATTGCATATATACTGTTTATAATAAGCTGTGTCAAGCAAAACCAAGTAGAGGTAGCGGGATGCATTTGGAGTATTTTCAGTCTAGTAGTGTACGTTACTTATAATAAAAAAAATGTACATTACGAGATCTCAAAATCCCAAATAAATGAAAAAAAAAACCCAAATAAATCATATAAAAGTTCCTGATTATCAGTCAGCATCTTGAGTGAATCTATACTTAAACGTTGATTACATGAAGTACTATGTGACAATAATTACAAATATTGTGCTCCGATTGTGAAGACCATTTTATTCCAAAATCTTGTTGCTATTAAACAACATAGTTAGTAAACTATATTCTTTTTTTTATGAGATATTATTAAGTTTCAACAGGACCAAAACAATTGACCAATCCGTTGGACCGAGGGTTATGCAATAAGACGTGATGTTTGTTTTCTATATTTGTCTCTGAATTATGATTCATGGTTCTCTACAGTGTTTTTCTCTCATAAAAAATACACGTAAAACGAGAATGATTCTGAATCATGATCTAAAATCCATGAACCAAACGTCCACTTAATAACTTTGAGAAGACTTCAAGTCTCCGGCATTAAATTGGACCAAAATCTTATATAGTCTTTGTTTTATGAGAAGACTTCAAATCTAAAATAACTTTGAGAAGACTTTTCAAGACTTTGATTCTTTATTATAGTTTTTTGTATTATGAGATATTATTAAGTTTCAATAGTGTTGATCAAATCGCAATTTGTACCCAATGAGTTTTTATATTTTGAAGTGTTGTACTATAATCTTATTGTCAAAAACATAAAATTAGAGTCTTCATTGATTTGATGGCCCAAAAGATGATCTTCAAAATATATGGATTGATCGGTGTAATTCTTAAGAAGTTAAACTCATTTTATTTAGTCTCCCAATTATAGGAAAATTCTCATTTTAGTTTTTGAATTTTAAAACTTTCCAATTGAGTTACCGATCTGCCAAATTATCCTAAGTAATTAGTCTTTTCACCAATTCGACTCTTAATATCTCAACAAAAAAGCTCCAAAGCTATGTGCTTTGTCTTAACAAATTTAGCATTTGATTAGCGCTAAATAACAATCACTAGCTAGTATAAGGTGATGATATTACACCACGGCAGGTCATTTGATAGGGTGAAATGATTATTCGTTAGATTTTGAGTTTGAATAAATCGGACTATGTATGAAACTGTTAGTTTATCAATTCATCCCAAAAGTTTAAGCTATTAAGAGGTGGGCCAACAATAATTTTATACTTTAACACTTCCCCTCACGTGTGGGCTGAACAATGGGCAATCGTGTGGGTAAATTAATTAGAAAGTCCAACACGTGAATATTTAAGCCCGAGATATATTAAAGACCCAACACATGATAATTTTTAAATGGGGATAAAGAGAGCAATTACGGGGGCTGAACTCAGGACCTCCCGCTCTGATACCATGTTAGTTTACCAATCCATCCCAAAAGCTTAAGCTATTAGGAGGTGGACCAACAATAGTTTTATACTTTAACACTTCCCCTCACATGTGGGCTGGACAGTGGGCAATCGTGCGGGTAAATTAATTGGAAAGCCCAACACGTGAATATTTAAGCTCGAGATATATTAAAGATTCAACACGTGATGACAATTTAAATGGGGATAAAGAGTGCAATTACGGGGGTTTGAACTCAGGACATCCCGCTCTGATACCATGTTAGTTTACCAATCTGTTAGTTTACCAATCCATCCCAAAAGCTTAAGCTTTTGGGATGAATTGGTAAACTAACATGGTATCAGAGCGGGAGGTCTTGAGTTCAAACCCCCGTAATTGCACTCTTTATCTCCATTTAAAAATTGTCATGTGTTGAGTCGTTAATGTATCTCAGGCTTAAATATTCACGTGTTGGGCTTTCCAATTAATTTACCCACACGATTGCCCATTGTCCGGCCCACACGTGAGGGGGAGTGTTAAAGTATAAAACTATTGTTGGCCCATCTCCTACTAGCTTAAGCTTTTGGAATGGATTGGTAAACTAACAGAAACTTTTTAAAATTATTTGAGTACGTCATCTTCTATCCGTATAATTTTTTATTTTTATTAGTGCAATTTAGCGCACGCATATAAGAGATTTTAGGCATAGATATTGAAGGTGGCAGATCATGTAATACGCGTGAGTAGTGAACCCGAAGGAGACTTGAGAAACTTTCTGGATTCAAGTAAACTTTTCCTATTTTGAGGCGCCACTTTGGTGCCTCTCTTTTGACCCAGATTTTCTTGCCAGCCAAACAGACGATTTTAGCTTCTTGTACAAAAATCCGAAGGCTGTTTCTGGAACATGTACAGTGAACACGTCACGATATATATATGGAGACAAATCATTAAGATAGAGAACGTAAGGCTAGCGCCTAGCGCACATGAAATTGTGGTGAGTGATAAGAAGAGAGAGGTATTGGCAACAGATACCTTGAAACTTTTGCCGAAAGCTGCTTTGCTTCTTACTCCTTTTCGTGATCAATTTTTTGGCTATCTTTGCAAGCGCCTAACAACAATAGACAAATCGTACAATTATTCTACTCTTTTCTGAGCAAAATAAAGGGAAAAAAAATAGTACAATTATTCTGCATCTTACTAAAAGAAAAAGTTCAAAAAGTTCCCCCTGAGTTTTAACTAAAATTCTACATAGCCTTTTATTTTTATATTATAATCAGAACTCTTCTCTTATGTTTTTCGACTATTCCAACATCATTCCTTGTGTTTTTCAAATGAGTTAAAAAATAAATAAATAAACATTTTAACTGGTCAAAGTTTTTGGAATACCAAAAATGAGATCAATAATTACTATTTAAATAAATATTATTTTAGCTATTAATTATTTGCATTGAAAAATACGAAAAAAGAGAAAAGAAAAAGAAAAGGAGGACGAAGTGAAGTCATGTTCCACCTGCGCATTTCACCCTTTGAACAATATTACGTATCTCACCAACACAGGATGTAGATCAATCAATACACAAATGATTGTTTATGACTGCTCCACTAATTAACAAGTAACTTTTTTGTTTCTATTCTAGGTTGCCATCATGAGTTTAGTGGAACAAAATCTACTCACGTCTCCATTAAGGAAGATCAATGACGATTTTCTTATCTTGCATCCCCTTGTCAAAATATAGGATGACAAGTTTTTAATAATTATATTTTTATTAATTATTATTATTAAATATAATAATTTAATAATGTGTCGCGATAAACTTAGGAACTCTCTCGTAGATGATTTTCTGTTTCAGGGTATGTCCGACCAAAGATTTTACCAACCCCGTAAGCCAACCCATATCCTTATTCGCGGTATCAGTTCCTACGCTCCCTACCGGTTAAGCCAGTAACCTCTTCCTTCGATCTTCCTCCAGATTCTCTTTCTGTTGAGGCAACATCTTCGAACCTCTCCCGACTCCACTGATGACTATCTCCTAACGCCTCGTCCCTCTCCTTGACGTATTTCCGGTTCCCTACATTAGTCAATATTCGATTCGAGCGAAACTCCTCTTTCTTCGCTCACAACTATTGGTTTTGGCTTAGTCGAGCAAAACTCCCTCACAGCCAAAGAGAAAGAAAGACTCCCGAACCAAAGAAAGGGATGATCCTTATCTAACCCTCAAAGCCAAACAGTCAAATAAGTAAACCTTCATGCTCTTAACTTAAGCAACTCGGGACTGTAAGCCTTAAGCTTCACTCCGATCTAAGAGCATCTGAGAACATCTCCGGCATTGTCGAGGGAAACTCAGATAACCGGAATGATTGGCCTTCACGCCTATCCCATCGATCGGAACTGGCAACAGATCTTTCAGCGGATCCAGCAGGTTTGATCATATATATATATATATATATATATATATATTGAAGAGATCCCTTGTCAATATTTATGTCACCTCCTTGTTGAACAAGTTTATGAAAATTCGTTTAACAGGATCATGACTTAGCTCTATAAGCATCTTTAGTGCTCCATAAGGGTGCGATATTTTTTTAGCCTGATTAGAGGATCATTTCTAAGAAAACTCTCTAAATTTTAGTTACATTTTAGTTAAAATGGCTAGAAAAGTATTTTAATTAGTAATATTTGGATGATTCACTCTAACCATATTCTCTATTTTAACTAAATATACATTATTTTAATATTTATTGAATTTAACATATAAAAAATTTTAAATTTAAAAAAGAACCTTCGCATTTATTACAGTGAAGAATAAAAGATAATACAAAAAATTAAATGGTCAGTCTCTCCGTGCTAGCTATATTTAGCTAGTGTGAAATGCATTCTCTAAAATAACTAACTATTTAGGTAATGGTGGGAGTGAAAAAAAGTCAAAAAAAAAAAAAGAAAAGAAGCTAAATCATTAGTTATTTTGACTAAAAAAATGAAATGACTAGCATGATTGGAGTTGCCAATTTTAGCTTAAGAAGTTCATACATAGCCAAAGAAGAGTTGGAAGGCAATAGAAGGATTAGAGAAAGCCAAAAGAGAATCAAGGTGACCACAAACCATGGGATTCATAGAGAATGAGAATAACGTAGAAGATCATCAAAAAAATTTTAATGTTAGATCATCCAAAGAAATTTGCCAATTTGGTAGGTTTTCATTGAAACTATAATATGTGACATCATAAGGAGCAAAGATCCTTAAAAAATTTAGAAATCCATTTTGTCGCGTCTCAACTCCAGCATATATATGAAATCTAAAGGAATTTTTTGAATTGGATTTTTCTTTTTTGTAATGTCTGGGAATTTGAAATTTTAATTTTGCCTATTTATGACAATTTTCTACGTTGTTTACATATCCATTTGTTGAATCAAGTCTTATGTAGTTGAAAAAACTTTAAGCTTTGCTGTTTGGATAATTAGAGTTTATGCAGAATGGAACAAGACTTCAAAACTTAGAATTTAGAAGTTGTAATTTAGTTTGGGAGTTTTGACTATATTTAGTATCTGTAACTAGATTACTTTAGTATCCGAAAGAAATCAAGTTAAGGCACTTTTTAATCTTTGAGTTTGAATTTGATTGGTATAATTATCCATTGGATACTATTATCCAAGTATTGAGAAGAACTAATCGCGTTTGTGAAGGTAAGAAAATCTCTTGCCTGGTGAATCCTTATTGTGATAAATCCAGTAGTTTTACCTATGTGTGCACTGACAATTTTGCGGTGGAGTTACTGAATCGATAAGCCTTCTTGAAGCTCACTGGCCTGGCAGATGTTTCTGGGTCGTGGTAATCGGGAAGTTAACTTTGTTTTCTCCTAAAGACCTGCTAGATGACTATGCCTAGTTTAGTCACAATTGGGACTATCGAAAGAGGAGAGGATAAAAGAGAAAATTGAGAATTTATTCTTAAGAGTACATTAGTTTGAATTTTTATCCTTTATTTTTTAGTACTCTTAAGTTTGAATTTTTATCCTTTATTTTTTAGTAATATTCTTTTATTAGTATAGTTATTTAATTATTAATTAAGAGTAAGGGATAAAAATCTTAACCTATACATTATTAAGTAATATTTGTCTCCATTTCCCGAATAAAAATGAGCTAAATATTCCTTTAAATAGTACCACTTTGATGTCATTTAATTAATAAAAAGAAAATAAAAAGTCATAATTGTACATCACAGAAAACTGAGAGTTTTTGCCTCACTGGCATAAGTCAAACCTCCAATATTTTTTATATTAGGCAACGTAAATATCTCCTAAAAGTAGGTTCACAGCAATTTTCTCATATCTGAATTTTCTAAGCCTATTCATGTTGTTGGGCCTTTTGGACATCACCGGACTCCGGAGTTTGGACTTGGTAGTGAAACTCACATACCTGCTGATATAATTACATAAAATGTCCATTTTAAAAACCCAATTTAAATAACAATATTTACCTTTTCATAATATTGGGACTCATCTATTTTTAGAAAACAATTCTTTGTAACACCCATTTGTCCCTTTTTGTATAGTTTCATATTACCATTATTATAAAGTTGCAATCTTTATGATAATGCCATAGTTGTGTGTTATGTACAAACATTCGACCTTTGTAAATTTATAACCGATCTTATTTCATTATACCAAGTTCCAAATTTTTACGCTCTCGTTTATTAATTATTTAATTATTATAGAGGTTTTGTTGTTCCATTTTTTTAATTATGATGATGATAACCATATGTTTACATGTTATATGTAACCATTGTCAACCTTTGTGATTTCTAAGCTTATCTTATTATCATAAAATTACAATCTTTAGAGGACTAAAATTAGGGGCAGTAGAATCATTATAATAGATTTCTGATAGTTTTGTTATGCAATAAAATTGTAAATAGTTTTTAAAGGAGTTTATTGGTGTCATGTTGCCCCAGCATGTATTTCGTCACATTGAAAATCTCAAAGCTAGCCAATGGAATATAAAAAGATCTGACTTAATGGAATGTAAAAAGATCTAACTTAATTATACTCGAATTATGGATTCAGTTTTCACTCATACAACTACATACCTAACACCGCACAACACATTAATTGATTAGAGATCTTAAAACAACGCTGTAAAGTATTGACCCTGAACATAATTTTTAAAGATTATACTAATATTTTGGCATTTATGTTATTAATCTTACTTTTTAGTGAGAGAATCTAGTAAATAATATATTTATAAAACTTAATTAAGTAAATAGCATATTTTAAAATCATTTAAAGTAAATAGTAATTTACTGTGTAAATGTTTCATATACAGTTAATAAAAAGATTTACAACTAATAAAAAGATGTTTTTTTACTTACATTTTCTTTTTGTGGCCGGTAAAAAGATATATTTTTTTCAACATAAATAAAGATTTTTTATTATGTAAATTATTTTTTACTAATTATAAAAGAAATATTTACACAGTAAGATACTATTTAATTCAAATAGTTTTAAAATTAACTATTTACTTAATTTACTTTTATAAATCTGCTATTTACTATAATTTTCTAATAGCCAAACACCTTATCTTTTTGGGCCTCTGAATTTTAGATGGTCCCGACGGGCCTTGAAATCAGTGGGCTTTGTCCATGCGGAGGAACTGGGCTTTTTCCAAGTGCAATGAGTCTTGCTTTCTTTTTCTTTAGTTGAATATAGCACTTTTGAAGAGAATTATTAATCGGAATATTTTTTCTTTTTGCACCTTGTATTTTAAGTTTATTTAAAAACTATACTTGAGTTTTAATCTCATTAAATGTATACTTTTAAATTAATACAAATCTACACCTTATCTTACTTAACAATTGATTTTCACTTTTAAAATAATCAAAGTATCCTTGAAAAAAAAAGGTCAAACTTAGAAATTTAGAGAGAAAATAAAAAATAAATAAATACACACACACAAGCTATTTTGAGGGTAGTTTGGATATTTTAAAGCCAAAATGATAAGTTTAAAGTTTTTTAATATCACTTATTAGTTTATTATCAATATTGCCTGTATATTTCTCTGCTCCTTTGAAGATTTCCCAATAGAATTCTACCACGTAGCTATTTTGGGACAGTTTGTTGTTTTTTTAGTAAACTTCAAATGAGCTTTCCATTAACACACAAAAAAAAACTAACGAGCAAACAAAAAAAACAAAAATCCACAAGAAATCTCCTATAATAGCTTTTTTTTTCCCTTTTGTGACAAAATTTTAACACAAACCTCAGACAAAAATGCGTATAGAAGACATTTTTAAATTCTTAGTTTACAATCTCTTTCGACTTATACGAAGAAAAAAAAAAAACCCAAAGTTTTAATGGAATCACAGCATTTTCAAATGATGCAGTCATATCCAGACCTTACAGGATTTGCTAACTTAGAGAACGTCAATCACAAATCCAATATCTTTTGGTATATATAGGATTCGTTTTCTTAGACAAATTGGTGTGCAAAACACAAATCTCATATATTTTATATAGATTTTTCCTTTTTAGAGACGATGGCAACCACAAAAAAAGTGAGTAATGGTAGGGACAATAATTCTAATTTCAATAATTTTGTATGTACTATGTGGCATAAAATTGTTATCTTTTTATCAGTAAAAATTTCTCCAATAATGTCATACTAGTGACCTTATTTTTAATTATTATATCTAATTAAAATTATATCAGATTAAAAAAGTATAAAAAAACATACAGATTTTAATATAAATTTGACGGCTGAAAAATAAAAAAATACTGATAATTTATTTTAATTGACGTGACAATCTTTTAAATAACTATTAACAAAATGATGACATTCACATTTTACGTAAATTTATATAAAAAAAAAATTGAGATTAAAATTAGTGTCTTTAGTATTATTCATAAAAAAATTCTCAATCCTTTTATATGTGTAAGATTTGTCTTCTTAGAAAGGTTGATATCCGAAACACAAACTCCAAATCATACAGTTCATATTGGACTCGTCTTCTTGGAAAGGATTAGAGTTGGTAAAAAAGATGAGGACTCAAAATTGAGGGAAAAAAATAGGATTTAACTCTAGCAGTATTAGATTTTTTTTTTTTCTGAAAACTGTAATAATATCAGTTGCGAACAGAATAAATACACACTTAATTGATAGAATAATTTTTTTTTTTTTTTTTTAAATAATTTGCAAAATGAACTTCAAACAACCGTTTGTGATCAGTTTCTACAATAAAGTGTCAAGCGGGTAGTTCAATGTAGAAATGAAAAGGTGCAGCGTTTTCTTTTGAAGGAAAAACAGGTGTCTTGCTTTCAAGAATCAGGTTAATTTTTCAAAGATTTGGACGTTGATAAAATTCATAACCCGCGGATGAGCATCGTTGTTTTTAGTCACATATTAGGTAGCTAATCAAAATAAAGTTTATGATAATTAATGAGAATTATTTTTTTTCTCTCTCTAAAGAGCTCGGAATAATTTGTTTAAGAGAGATTTTCTAATATAATTGGTGTATAGTAAATCAATTTTTTAATTATTAAATCTAATTTTTACGTAATAGTGTATTAACGTTAACGTATTAGTGGAGGTATTTTTAATTGATTCATTCGTTCCCCTCTTTGCAGGAGCAAAGATTTGTTGAGATCAGTGTAAAATAGAGACAATTTTAGTCAAAAGATTATAGTTTCACAACTCTTAATTAATTTACGTACTTTAGCTTGCGATGATAACAAAGAACGAACCAACTTCTCACGAGTTAAAGGCATCTTTTTTCATCTTAATATCAGTCTAATCCTACATATGCTGTTTTCCTTTCCCTTTCTCTCTGTATTAAAAAAAAAAAAAAAAAAAAAAGTAATAAAATATTTATACAAATCGGCGTCGTTTTATAAATCATCCGCTCAAAAACATTTATATCCTTTGTCCCGTGCTATTGCGCCGGCAGAGTTCCCGACCGCCATGACAAATCGGAGAAATCGGACGAATCAAAATACACATCGGAATATCCGAACAGCCCGTCAAAAGCCACGAACCCGTTACCGTCGTTGTAACTCTCTCCGGTGCCCAACTCGAACGAACCGTAGCTAGGAACCGGATCTTCGAAACCCCAAAACTCATCGATTCCAGAAGAATCGGATGAAACTCGTACCAACTCAGTCTCCTCCTTTAACTCGCCCGAGTTAGACGGCGGCAGACCGAGTTCGTCATCGGAAGCTCCAAACAAATACCCAAGCTCCGGCTGAGACTCGCCGGAATCTGAGGTCAGATCAATCACCGTCACCGACGCCGGAATTTTACCCGCCAGCGATGATGGAATAGGAGTTGTGGAACAAGAGGCGGCGGATATCTCCTCCTGCAAGCTCTTCATGACCGAGGCGAGGTCCTGAGTGGACGGGTCAGGGTCCGAGTCGTCGAGGAACTCAAGTAGATTCTCCCTGAGTCGCTTCACCTCGAGCGAGTCGAGGTCCGAGTCGGCCGAGTCATCTCGGACCCGCTTCTTTAGAGTTTGGGCCTCCATAAAATTGAAAGACAAAACGAAAATAAATTCACAGGAGAGAGAGAGAGAGAGCGGGGACAGAGGAGAGATAGAGAGAGAGAGAGAGAGAGAGTTGTTAAAATACGGTTTGGTCTACGGTGTTGTGGACAAAGCGGTTTGAGAAGGTTTATATAAAGGGGACAAAGGAAAGAGAGAGAGGGAGAGAATGTGAGTAATGATGGTGACGCAGGCGCGTGGTTTGAGGATCGAATACTTGGGCCATCACGGACGTCTTGCCTTTTCTTTTTCTTTATCTTTTTTTTTTGGTGGTTTACTTCTTTTTCCTGTCTGCTTTTTCGTTTATATTTTATTAATTAGATTGAATCAATCCTTCAAGTCCGGTCAGTCGCGGGGCCCACTCAGCCTAGTCAATCACGGCCTTGCCCTTTTTCACTTGGCACATTCTCTTCTCTTTTGGCTCGGCTCGGCTAAAGGGTGTGTTTGTTTGTTGGGAAAAAAAGAGATTCTTTGGTGGGTGTAAGGGCGTTTTGGTAAATTGAGTTTGATTTCCTTTAATTGATTAATTGATTTTTAAAGGTGGATTTGACGGGGGATGTGACGTGGACTTTTCTCCAAAAAAAAGGAAATGGGGTTAGAAGATAAAAGTTTGGAAAGTTATGGGCAATTGATTGCGCATTTGTTTGAAACCTTATTGGAAGGGCCATGGTGGCCACAGCACTGAAAAGAAAAAAAAATTAAAAAAAAAAAAACAAATAATTAGAATTTTGTCTTAAATATTTTTCTCGATAATAACTCTGATATTAGTACTACAACCGCTACCAAACCAACACGTCCTTTTTGGATTTTCCAATAATTGAGGAATTAGGTGATGGGATTTACAAGTATTTTTCCTTTACTTAACGAGTAAAGATTATGCTTAGCGTGTAATTTACCAATTTGAATGTGAAATTTCCTAGAATGGTCCTTCAATTTTCTTTGCTAGAAAGTAATTTTCCTTGGTTGTTGCCCAGCTTATGCATTGACAACATCGATATAATGGACAATGAGAAAAGGAGATAAAGGAATACGTGGTGTCTCAACTAATTGCAAAAAATAAAAATAAATAAATAAATAATAAAAAAAGATGTAATTGCATTATTTACGCCATTCCTTATTTATCCACGTTTTGAAAATATATGACGAGACAAATGGATTTGAAATGCCATTTTCTTATTAATTGATTCTTCTATTCACACAATAATATATACTTAGAGACCGTTTTATTCATAAATTTAAATTAATAATTCTTAATTTTAACATTTAAATTTTAAATTTTTTATAAAAAAAAATGTTGTAATAGAATTAAACTATAAATTTAAATACACAAAATAAACCGTCCTTAATAATTGCAGGTAACTGTAGGCTAGCTAGCTTCCCTTCTTTAGCCACTGGATTTCCAACTTTAGATTCTTTACTTCCTCTCCTGGTATATGTTTTTGCCGAAACCTTGTTTTTCATGGCGGAAAATGTTCATGATATTTTTGTTTAAATGTGCAACAACAAACTATCGATTAATTATATGCGAATGCGGATGAGATCGACACCTAGGACGTATTTACTTCTCATGAAAAGAAAAGAAAACGTGAGAAGTGACTTCTCTCCATTCTAATGATTATCAAAAATAATCTTTTTTTTTTTTTTTTTTTTACAAAATCAGTAATAAAAATTGAGTAATTGAAGACCTCACACACTATAGAAAATAGAAAAGAAAATGTCAAAATCAGTAATTGACATATTTTATCTCGTTAATATCTTACATATTAAAAATATTCTTTTTAAAAAAACTCTAATTATTGATAAATTATAGTCGAAAAAGAAAAAATATATGAGAATGTTAAGGAGTAGAAATAAAATAGAGCTCCATTTTAAAGGGTATTTTAAAAATTTTTCCATCTTAAATCTAAATACATTTCGCGTACCCTGTCCGTCACCCAATTCATTGCAACACCAAAGTAGTTTTTCCTCCATTTATATCTCATACATTATAACGAAATATTATCACAAATAATCACAATTTTACTCAAAAGTAAATAAACATGGAGAGAGAAAAAAATAAGTTAGTTGCGATGAGAGAGAAGAAAGAGTGTTTTTTTTTTTTCTTTTACACATAATTGTACAAATACACAAATATTATGGGCAAATTAGCCACGAGGACCTTCAAGAGAAAGTAACATTGGAGTAAATAAGTGAATCCTACTAAGTGACTCTATCTAAAAAATTATTGACTATGAGGGACTTTATGAGTACTTAAATACCAAAAATGTACCTCACTCTTTGCCAATGTGGGATTCACCTTATTTGCTACCAATTTTTCAATAGAACACATAACACACAAAACTTACTAATATATCAACTATTAGAGATGGTAGTATTCCCTGTGAGAATCTACTGCGAAAGGGACAGAACAAAATCTTGTTCTGGAGTTGTGGCAGGACAGAGATGAGTGAAGCACTCCTCACCTCTCCTCCACCCTGAAATGTATATATATATATATATTGTTTGTTTTATATAAATAAACATGTATAATATTAACTTTTTCAAACATAACTAGTCCTTTTGTGATTTTACTACTAAAATTTGATTTGTATATGCTTAGAATTTGGGTTATTTTGCCGAACCTTTGACTTTGATTTTGAGTTACGTTTATAATGAATTTATACTTTGTTGTTGTTTTAAATTGTTATAATTTAAAATGTATAGTTATAGTAGCTGTTAAATGGGGCGGATATGGAAAAGGTTCTCCAATAGAAAATTCCGAATCACACCCCAATCCTTAGAGATGAGGATATGGTTTTGTCGGTTGAGGGCGGGGATGGAAAATTCTCATCGTCATCCCGCCTCATCTTGTTGCCATGCAAATGCCTTCAAAGAGAAAAGAGAAGTTTAACGATCTTAAGATAATTCACCCTTGCATAACATTATATATTTTCGACAAAAAGCTAGATACTTATCTTACAAGAAAAAAAGAATATGATATTTCATTTAGGGTTATTAAAATTTTATGTAACAAAACTTTTATACAAAAGAAGGTGTCAGGGTAAGAAATAAAAGGGATTACTTTTTTTAAAGCATTATTTTGTATGGTAAAAATATATATATAAAAAAAATAAAAAAAAATAAAAAAAAACTTTGGTAGTTGGATTTGGACCCTGCTTTATCTCTTTTTTCTTTTTCGTTTTCCTCTTTAATCTCAAAGTCTTACATTTTCCACCAAAGAGGGAGATTTTGGATTTTTTTTTTTTTTCGTTTTCTCTTTGTCTATATGTTCATTGTTTCAATCTTCATATTTCTACTTAATTTCCAATCAACTGAACTGATGATTAGTTTTCTCCATATAAATCTCGATCTAGATGGGGTTTGTATTTTGCTTTTAGATAAAAACATCTTGACACCCTCTATTATATCAAAACATTTTAAAGGTGTTATATATTTTTCATAATATTGAATAGATTTCTTCAAGTTTTGAAATTTTTTTTTTCTAGATACCCTTAAATCGTTTTTTAAGATATAAAATGACCATATTACCTTTCTAATTAAATAATTAAAAACTAAAATTTTACTTAGAATTAAATTTTACAAAACATTTTAAAATATTTTTAACAATAATACTTAATATTTTGAAATAATTTCAAAATGTTTTATAAAACTAAGCTACATTTTAAAACTTGACGGTAACTATTTTGTACTATCAAAAACACATGAGTATTTTTGAGATGTTTCTATATAATATAAGTTACTTAAATGATTTTATTTTTTTCCGATGTTTGTGTGCTTATGTATAATTTATTATCATATATGTAGCTTTTAAAATTTTATATTTGAGAACTTTCAAACGGATAAAAATTTAACACCAACAATAGATTTTCTGTCATATTAGACAAAAGAATCTACAAAGGAAACAAAGATCATTTTAAAAGCGTCACATTTATTTTTCCTCGAGCTTAATTTATCCTGTCTCTCCTCCCTCTTTGCAATGTTACGTGGACACCATATATTATGCAAAGGTACATGATAAGTTCCTCCCCTTTTTTTTTTTTGAAAGGAAAAATTACATTCATTAAAATATTAATAAATAATCGTCTTGGTACAATATTAATCCATCAGAAAGATAAATACACGATTGAGGTCCGAAACCAGAAAAGTACCTCGACACACTAATAATGAACGGACTGAAAACTTGAACGGAGAAAACCCTTCACTTCAACATAAGCTATCAAAAGTTGGAGGGTCAGGTCGTCAAAACCCACAGAAAAGGGACATCTGCACAACATAGAAAAAATTATAATTAGACTAAGACCACCCTATCGGCATTAAGCCGAACACTTAAATCTAACAAAAAATAACAAACCAGATGATGGTTGAATGAGAAAACCACCAACCTTATTACAAACACAAAAGTTACAAAAAGATAAAAACTTCCGACCACTGCCGGTAGAAACCTCCGGTGAAGGGCGTTCGGCCAAAGGACCATCGAGAAAGACAGCCAACGAAGAGATCTCAGCCACCAAGCGAAAAACACCCTTGAGAAAGGGAGATCATCCATTCGGCTTCTAAACTCTAAACCGGTTCAGATCTGTCTAAACGGAGCAACCACATCGCACACCATCACCACTAACGAGAAGTCCACGACGAAAAGAGTCATGAGACCAAAATTCATGACCAGGAATCCAGCGAAATGCCCGAAGGCAGTGCCGAAGCTCTGGCCAACCAATGCTCTCCAATGACCTTCTCACACACACTCTCTCTCTAACGGTCCCTCTTAACCAATCAATAGTAATCCTGCCCATTTTTCAATCGAAACGATGATCTAACTATTTTATGTACTATATTGGAGGTTTTATTATATTGAGCCTAGTCTTTTTATTAAATATACGGTTTTAATATTTATTTTGGTTGAATGAAAATGTCATTAGAAAAAGAGGTTTAAACAATTGATAGGAGAATAAATTATTTGCCTTGCGATAAAAAATGCACTGTGAATTATAAATTTTTGGCAAACTAAATTAACACTCAACTGCAAAAAAAAAAAAAAAAATGAAAAGAAAAATGTTATCTTCCTTAATTTGTTTATTTCATAGGGATAAAAATTTGGCTCTTTTAGCCTGTTAGTTATTTTAGTACCAATGCGTATTCTTAACCCTCAAACTTCCAGCAAATTCTTTCACATAAAATGTTTTAATACAATCTAACCTTAACAAACGCCAACTAACCTTCTAAAAACGTGTAGAATTCTATAGTGCGAGAACCGCATTATAAAGACTACTGAAATTAATCTTAAAAATTTATTAAAAAGACGTTCTTATGAAGTGCATCCTAGAAAATTCTTATTCTATCTGACTCCTTTAATATGACTTTATGGATTGTTTGGTTAGGAGACTTGTACTCCGATTCGAATTATGATTCGTGATTCGTTATAGTATTTTTTTCATAAAAAATACACGTAAATTAAAAATAATTCTGAATCATAATTCTAAATTCATGAACCAAACGTTTTATATCTCACAATAAAAAGAATTTTACGGTAGGATTTAAAAGAATAAATAAGGGTTATACTTCTGTTTTAAGTCTTTAAATTGAGAGCAATTTTTTTTTATTTTAATGAAATATTAATTAAATTTAACGTTTAAAAATTTGAAACTACTTATAAAAATCCTTAACGTACAAGGAATGATTGGCCTAATGAAATGGGCGCCCTATCATAAAAATTGTCCGTATCTTTGATATAGTCTGTCCTCCTCATCATGTCACATTCCGATTTTCCCCCCGAAAAAAATAATTACAAGGTGTTTTGTAGAAGATGCACTGCACTTCCCCCTTAAAAAGAAAAAAAAAAAAGTGATCCATTGCACGTGACTTTGAAGGGAACGATCAAACAAGTCACCTATTATCCATTCTCCCAACATCAATCCACTGCTCATTCTCAACCACCCAACGGTCTATTGGAACCACCCAAACATAATTCCTTTAAAAAAACATATATACAGGAGATTTTCACAGTACAATTTGAAACAAAATAAATAAATTATAGATAAATCTTTATATTTAATCCGTTTTGAATTGAAGTAAAAAATAAATAAAAATTTGAAATAAAAAATAAGAGATATTTTAATACAAAATTAACGATTAAAAAATAAGAGAAGACTGTGAGAAAAAGTCTCAAAAAAGAATTCGGCAAAAGTGGTCGACAACCTGATCCACATCATCACAGGCCCATCCATCCTTTCATATTCGTAAGCGGACTCCCTCCAACAACGCCAATCAATCCCCGGGACCCACACCAAAAGCCGGCAACAGCCGATAAGACGCGGCTCCAAGCTGGTAAGCAAGCTCAGATTTCCAGAAGCGGCGACCAGATCTGATCCACATTGTAAGTTTCAAAGGCAGCCAGCCGATGTTTCGTCCCACTTGTTGTTGTCGTGTCAGCCGCTAAGCCTTATTATGTTCCCTCTGCTTTCTCAACTTGCCTTTCCTTCCACGTTTCCACGTGGCAATTACTTAATCCCACAACCTTTTTTGGCGCGCCAAATCACGTTTAATATCTCATATATATATATATATATGTGATTTAATCATGAGGGATCTAGAAAGATTTAAAACAAACGGTGACCTACGGTGGGCCCACGTGTTGCGATAGCTGTAGCGATGGTGGGATTTTCCAAAAGCGAAATCACATGATCTCTCGGTACGTTATTTATGTCGTGGGTGTTCACTCTTCGCGAATCACGAGGGACTTCTGATTTGATTGGATCAAATTGCAACGATCGAATGTGGGCGTCCTCACGGTAACGAACGTGAGGGTAGCTTGGCTTTTGATCGTACGGCTCAAGACACGCGGATCGCCGGTTGTTAAGAATCTAATAAGTTTAATGACACGAGAATCAAGAAATTAATTGGGATCTGAGACTCTCTCGGATAGGTAGATATTTTATTAGGACAGTTTTGCCGTACACGTATGTGTGACAACCTTCCACGCGTCGACAACGTACATCGATTCTGGCGTTCAAAATTAGATTTTTTTTTACTGTCACCGCTAGACTGTCAACCGATAAGACCAGACCATCTAATAAAATTAAATGAAAATTAAAAAATATGTAAAATAAATAATTTTTAATACAAATTTAATAATTAAAAAAATAAAATTACCATAATTTTACTTTTCTGACATTTTTTTTTTTGCTAAATTAGCGTACAACATTATATTTAATTTAGGGATCGATGGACTATGGGCGATTCCCGAGGCGGAGAAGTTTGATATTTTTGAGTTGTTGGTGTTGGTGGAGAAGATGTGTTTGGCTGTGTTGGCTACTTGCTCTCTAACCAACACCTTATCTTAGGTCAAGAATCAAAGATCCAATGTCAGGAAGCACACTTTTATAATTAGTTGGTTCATTTCATAAAAATTTAAATTTAATTTTTTATTATAATATTTTTTATAAAAATTTATTTTTCAATTCAAGTTCTCAAGATAAGTTTGTGAAATGATTTTATTTTTTATATGAAAATAAAAATAAAAACGTTTTTAATATCAGATAAAAATTATTTTTGAAAATATATTTGGTAGTTTTATTAAGAGATTATTTTCAGTATAAAAAAATTCATTAATGTCTCTCTCTCTCTCTCTGCTCGAGAGAGGAGAAAACAAAAATAAAAAATGAACGACTAAAAGTCGTTTTTCATTTCTCTCTTATTTTACACTAAATCATTAAATCATTTTCATTTCTATTTTTATTTTTATTGTACCAAACGTCATTTTAAAAATGTTTTCATTTTTTTCTTAAAAAATATGAAAAATAAAAATGAGATTAATTTCAAACACAACTGTAGTTTTTCTCCTTTTTAATAAATGGTTTTGTTAATTTAGGTGTTAGTTTATAAAGATCACGTGATTTCACCAATAAAAAAGAGGATCTCTGGTGTATTTACCCTCCATCCTCATCGTTTATATAGTAGAAATCTCGCCATCCATCAATAGAACGAAGGAACCTGAACTAAAAATTATTAATTTATAATTTACAAAGACTCTAAAATTTTATAATTTTTTTTAAATAAGACTGATAGAATTTAAAAAATTACATATGAATAGTGACGAAGCCAGAAATTATTGTTAGGGTACTAATATCTTACTCTCGAAATCAATTGTAGAGAACTAGAGATGTTATTTGAAAGAGTTAGGCAAGTATTTCACTTTTTAGTTGAATTTTAATTTAAAATGATGTTATTTTTTGTCTTAATAAGAAATGGAATCAAGTTTCTAATCTTTTGGGGGCCATATATAAATTTCGTGTATATAAAACCTTAAAAAATAAAAATTGAGAGGAGGCTTTTTAATCTCTTAAGGGGTTATATATAAATTTTAGTCTATACATAACCTTAAAAAACAAAAGTTGAGGGAAGTCCCCCCTAAACCTATACTGGCTACGTCTCTGCATATGTGCTCTTCTATTTATTCTCTTTAGGCTTTAAGTTTTAACTCCCTTTTATATGTGTCAAATTTTACTAGGTTAGAATATTTCTTTTTCAACACTTTTTAAAAATACTATTGTCTACACATGCATTTCAGTTTAAAAACAGTAATTTTGAACATAATTGGAATTATATTGCATTTTCCTCTGCATACGTCTAACATCTAGGCTAAAGTTTCAGGTTAAATAACTGCTACTTTTTATTTACAAAATGTAAATACAAATATTGATGCTGATGTTGATGTTTACTAATGAAATATTTCAATGACACAGGAAAAAAAAAAGAAAAAAAGAAAAAACTGTTGTCTTTTAACATTATGGAGAATATACTTTGTTTCAATGACACAGTCTCTATGCTTTGTGTAGTGTCAGAGAGCCATGTGCCACGATCAATTTCGTTTCATTTATTTTTATATTATTCGTATTTAGTTAACTAAGATGAATTTGTTCCAATGTAAAATTCGAAGTTCTATATCCTTATTTTGCTTTAGTCTTGAACTTTTAGTTAATTTTTATATCAGATTATAATAAAAAGTATTTTGAAAATAATACTTATCGTGATGTAATATTTTTCTCGTAATCATAGTAATTGCCAATAATAATGATAGTACGTTATAAAATTACTTAAAATATTATAATAATTATTTGTGATTAGTGCTGAAATTTTGGACGGGCTGCCCGTGACCACCGAAAAGTTCAAATTTTTACCCGATGATCGAACCTGATCTGCCAAAAAATTCGGGCTGCCCGACCCGACCCGAAAATTCCCATGGACGGGCTTCGGGCAGAGGAAGCCTGCCCGTGCCCGGTCGGGCTGCCCGATGCCCGACCGGCTGCCCGAAATTTTTTTATTTTTTTTTATATTATATTTTTATGTTGTTGAAATAAGTATTTGTATATTGTAATCAATGATGGTAACATAAAAAAAGTAGAACAAAAGATATTTTTAAAATATGTTTTAGCAATGCTGTAAAAAAAAATGACCCTTTTCTCTTCCAATATTTCTATGTCTTTTATCTCATAAACTTCTGTCCACAAATTTTTATGAAAGACTTGCTTTGTCACAAAATTTATTTGCTTTAACTGCTAACTATTAACATGTTCAGGTATAGAATTTTCAATTTTGTATCTATTCAATAAATTGTAAGAAAATTATTGAGGCTAAGTATATAGATAAAAAAACTACTTTGAATGACTACTTGGAAATGCTATTAATTTTCCTTTTTTTTTTGTTTGGATAGTCTTTCCTAAGCGTTTACATTTATATATTCTTTTTGGTAATATCAATGAACCATCTCCAATATAAATGTTAAACATCAATTATATATTGTGAAATAAAAATGTGAAAATAACATATTTGATGTGCTATTCTATTTTGTGCTTTTAATGCTTAATATTATTTTAAATGTCATGAGCCTTTTCTTGTAATTATTAAGTTTTTGAACTTATAAAAGTAAACTGTTAGTTTTAAAATAATTTTAAAAGGACAATGATGTAATGAAAAGAAAAAAAAAATACATCCATTAATAGCAATCAAATCCTTTTTTTTTTTTTTTGAAAGCAAAGATGAATTTATCTTATTAATCCGGTACAGCCAAATCAACTGTAAAAAAGCGTTGAATACGAAGAAGAAAAACACCAAACCAAGTACGAGCTTCATATAAAGATAAAGGTAGATGCGTTAGTGTGTGGCCAGCCATATAACTCTTGACAAAGAATATGGATACATGAGTCACCGCGAACTTCTGACATAGGATACTTCGATATCTTTAATGATTGAATCTACCACAGCAAAACTTTGAGTGCGATTAATCGCACATGTTGCATTCAAAGCATCCGTCTCCACCGAGGAGACACAAAAACTATTTTCCTTAGCAAAAAGAAGTCCGATCTAATGGCCAGACACTTTGTTGTAAACGAAGAGAAACAGCCAGCCATTTGTTTCGAAAATGCACCCAACACACTACCTTAAGCGACCCGAAAATTCCTGTAGCAGCGTCACAAGATACCAGAGCGTGGAAATTTGTTTCTCGGTGAAAATTTTGACATTTATTGTACTTGATAAAAACATTTAGCTAGCATCAAGTATTGAATATGTGAAATTTAGCACCAAAATAAAAAGACTTGTTTTACTATCCAAATACTAAAATCTGATATTGGTGTACTAATTTAACATTACCCTAGAGATGCTCTATATTTTATAGCTCTTGTAACGCAACGAGTTATTTTTCAAATTTAACAATAAATAGTCACGCTAATATTTTAATAGATCTTGTTGAAATTACTTATATATAAAAACAAAAAGATGATGTAGCAAAATTAAATATATAGATACTAACTCTGGGTCACTTCTTTTCTCCCTCCTTTCTAATCTTTATCTCAAAATTTTTTAATCCTACTAAATGGAGAGAAAGATTCATATGAATTTCTCAGTTTCTCTTACATAAAGTGTTCTTTTCTTATATTTTAGAGTTTTAGTATTTTTGTAATCATAAAGAATATCCGCACACATGCGCTTAGATCGTATAGATTGGTGATAAACGTGGCATACTCATATCTTAATTTGGTTGTGGTAAGTTGTTTAAGTTTTTTACGTTGTATGCTTTTGTGCAATTTCTTGTTAGATTTGTAACTTTTGAGTGTTAGATTATGAAGATTTTAGACCGGTAAAGATTCACAGTGATGATATGTTCGTTATTGTACCAATCAAAAGAGCTTACATTAGAGGCGAAAAAAAGTATTTCAAAACAGCTGAAGATTATTTCTCGTAAACCTCAATTTTGTCTCTTTAATTTAGATAGAGTTATGTGCAAGCCAATTTTGTAATCATAAAGAATATCCGCACACATGCACTTAGTCGTCTCTCTTATTTAGTAGGAACTGACTATTTTATTTATCATAAGTAATCATGTTCTATATCAATTTCTTAGTACTTCTACCGGATTTATGATAATAATATGAATAAGGTTAGGGACACTAACTTAAATCTCAATTTTTATGTACTAATTAATGTGGTCTGTCAGTTGTCATTTTTACATTAGTGAATGTTTCAAATATTATCATGTCAATTAATGAAAGAAATTACATCTACTAATAAAAAGATGACAACTCACATGCATATCAGTTGATATATAAAAGATGAGATTTTGAGTTCGTGTCCCTAACATTGAATGAAACTACCGCCTTTATTACACACGTATATATTTGGATTTAGGGCAGCCATCAATTACATTGAACGTATTTACTAAAACAATTACCCAATATTCGGTGTATTTCATTTCCACATCTGTTTTTATTCAAACAAATTCGAAATTATCTTTCTTCCTTTAATTCTATATCAATATCATAAAAAGTTGACAACATCGCCATCTATTCGAATTTTCTCTGTAAAAAATATTAGAATCACTTGTTTGATACTCTTATTAAAATCATTATTTTCTTTCAATGAATATTAAAAAAAAATATAAATTAATATAATATAATATTTTAATAAATAATATATAGGTAATATTTTTGGAGATTCCAAACCCAATTGAATTTGCATATTTCTAATAAAATGAACCCTATTCTTCATGTGAAGTAAACTCCACATTGTTACATGGCTCTACAATTTTGACACATTCATCGCTCGTAGTAACATCAACATCTTCAACAACTTCCTTATCATTTTCTTCCAAGTTTAGATTTAGATCAATATTAGTGTCACCTATAAAAAGTGAAAGGCGCGCAATTCAAATCGGCAAACGTGATGGTAGGGTACATATGGGGCTAATTTGGTATTACTGTACTGTTAAAAATTTGTATTATTGTTGTGTTGTAAGTAATAAGTTGCTGTGACTAGAAGCAAATAAGTGTTTAACAAATACTTTTACAAAACTGTTGTGAACACCAAAAGTAGAAATTCAGGTATTTAGAAAACTGTGCATAAAATTATTGTGAAGATGTATAATTATAAAAATAGACATAATTTAGCACATATTTATAGTTAATTTTATTTCTATTTTTATGGTCAATATTCAAAATATAAAAAATATAATTTTAATTTATTAACTAAAATGTTTCTTAAAAATAAATTATTTTTATTGATTGGGAAAAATTATTCATCTACTAGATTTCTTATTAATTGTTACAATTTTAAACATTTTGATAATTACTAAAAATATTTGAATAAAATTTATCACAGTATACTTGTTAAAGATTTTCAATTGTAAATAACTATTTTAAAAGTATATGCTTTTTAATTTGATATGGAAAAATTAAAATAGGTAGATTGAGAATTAAGCTCTATTATTAAAATTATCTTCATAAATTTAAACAATGGCAGCAGAAGCTGCAGTGCAAAAACAACCCCTGATATGCTTCTTAAATTATGCTATTTGACAACAGTTTTTAGAGGTTGTTAGACAAAAGTAAAATTTACCAAACACCCTAACCTGCTCTAACTTCTTTAAAAAAGTTAAAAACAATCTCTAAAAACAACGTCGAAAGGGCCATAGATCCTAAATTTATTCTTTTGTCTGTAATTATCTCCCAAATTAATTGTTTTGTTTGTCTATTACTATTGTGTAATTTATTCTCTCTCTGTTTTTTTTTCCTTGTACACTCAACTAACTTTTTTTTTCCCTGGATGAAACATATGAGTTGAAGAAGATAGGAAGTTTGTTGCTTTTCTCTTATCCTTGGTGCTAATCTCTTTTCTTTTATCCTTAATAGAGGATAAAAATAAGGGTATGCCTATTAACATGTCTACTTTTTCCACACCCATTTGAGATGAATTTTATTATTACACAAATATCCATAAATAAAATTAATTTTAAAGACAAAACACTTAAAAAAAAACTCTTCATAACCTATACCTTTCTAAACACAATAAATGTTAAATACTCAATTTAATATTAAGAAATGATTACCTCCACCATTACAATTTATCGAATATATATATATATATATATATATATATATATATGTTTGTGTGTGTGTGTGTGTATACACGTATAAAACCAATTATTTAATCCCCATAAAGTCATATAAACACAAAGGGCCATGTGCAAGTGCGCATGTATAGCTTTATAATTATGTGCCTCTTTCAAACAATTCCCACAGCAGACTGATGCCAGCGCTTCATGTGTGCTGTTGGGCTGTCCCGGCCTTGTCTTTCAATCATCACTTGAACGTTTCACTTTGCTTTGTCTTTGGTCTATATTTTTATTTTTATTTTTTTGTTCTAAAAGGTCGGAATGCGTTTTGGATTCTCTTTGACATTTGCTGGCATAATAAAAATATAAGAAAAAAGAAGGTTGTTGGCAAACGTAATGGACCACCAGTCCACAACCCTCCACACAAAAAAAAAAAAAAAAAAAAAAAAATCCTT
>NW_010363960.1:416349-419692 GCF_000414095.1 Morus notabilis | reverse complement strand
ATATATATGTTTGTGTGTGTGTGTGTCTGTGTGCGTGTGATATTCCGTCTCATTTAAACTAATAAAACACAGAAAACCTTGACATGAAAGGGAAAAAAAAAAAAAAAAACAACAAGTAGCAAATGAAAAAGATACAGACTAACTATAGGGGCACTTTTAGAATATAAAAAGAGTGTAACAAGTAATAATCAAAATTTAAAATTTAATTAATGGGTGGTTTAAAAAAGGTGTGAAAAAGGTAAAAAAATATATATTAATAGACTCACCTTAAAAACAAAACCTTCCGAAGTTATATCTTTATTGTTGAAAGGATAAAGTCATAGAGTTGTAACTTGTAAGGAAGTTTTTTTTTGGTAGGACAAAAAAAAAAAAAAGAAATATTTGTAGTTTTCTATTTTCAGTTGTCAGATTTATATTAAAAATTATTTATTATGTATATATTTTTAATTCGATGTGATTTTAATAAGATATAACAGTTAAAAATTTATTATACTAAAAAGTTAGTGGTAATTTTACAAAAGTCACGAGCTGTAATAATAATAATAAAAGGTAAAAAAGAATGATTTACAACTATACTCTACTTCATAGAAGTGAAAATGACCTGCGGCAAGAAAAGAGAGAGAAAGAGTGAGAAATAGTATACAAGTAGTGATCCTAGGAAAGCTCTCGAAAAGCAAGAAAAAGCCACCAATTCCACTGCTTGACTCAAAATTGATAATGATATTGTTTTTTTCTAAACAATTATGATCATGTTTTTCTCATTCTTCCTAGTTCCTTCTAGGAAAAGTCTCGAGGAGGAAAACAATCTTCTAGAGCCCAGAAAGAACAAGAAAAAGTTGAATACATACATTTTTTCTTACTTTGAACATTATATGATAAGGCGTCGAAAAATATATTTGATTTAGACACAATATTTAACCATTAAATTAAGGTAAATATTATTTTTAAAATCATATAAGATTAAATGAAAAAAGAAAAATTAATACATTTTGATGAAAATCTAACTTTTTTTTTTTTTTTTTGCATTAAAAAGGATTCAGAAAATCTAACGGTTAAAAATTATATCCTTTAAATATGGTATATTTTCATACTTTTTTTTTAATTTAGGAATTGAGAGATTTGAATTTTGACATCTTGTGATCAAATTTTGTATGAATTCACCATTAAACTATGTGTACAACAATGGAATATTTTCATACCTTACTAAAAAAGTTCTTCAATTAATAATAATGATAATCATAAAAAGGGTTACCAAAATTAGGGTGATATGTGGATTCATGCTTTTTTTTCCCCTATTGCAAGCGAAAGATGTTTTTACAATGAAAAGTACTATTTATTCCTATAAAAATAAACCCTAAACTCAATAAATAGAGGGTCTCATTAAATTGAGTTCTACTTACTTATTTAATTAACGGGACTCATTTTTTATAAATTTTGAGATTTTAATTCAATTAAAATATTTAAGGTGCTCTTTAACAGTTGGAGTACACGTATCCCAATTCCCACTCTATTCTTTTTAATCAGTAGTTCAGTACATTTCAAACTAAAAATAAAAAAATAAAAATAAAAATGAAGATTCTGATGACATCAGGGCATAAAAATATTCATTTAGCACTGAATGACGGATTATTCGACGGCCAAACCAAATCCACGTTTTTTAATTAAATTAAATTAAATTAGACAGAGCATTGCGTTATTCATTGTCAAAGGTTGGCCTGCTAGCTACGATACGACCTTCTTTTTCCTTGAGAGGAGGCTGCTAATTATTTTCCTTTTTTTTCTTTTTCTCCTCAATAGTCAAAAGTATTACCAGTCAATCACGATAAAATCAATGATTAAATAAATTAAACATTTGCCAATCTTAAATGGACTAATAAGGGATCTCCACAAACATCGTGCCCTGGTGGCTACGATAAATACTAAAGAAAACAAATAAAGGTCGGCAATGCATGATTGGAAGAAGGATTTTTCTTTTCTTTTCTTTTTTTTATTTAAAAAAAAAAACCCAAAGTGAACTCCTGATTTGGCTAACTGAAAAAACAATTAATTGACGCAAATAATTTTGTTAGTTGTCCTTTGCTACAGCTCACGATATTATATCGTCTGATAAAGAACTTTATGAAAAACATTTGTGCTTGCGTATTCAAATGCAAGTTTTTCAATATTCCTCAAGCACAAAAAAAAAAAAAAAAACAAAAAAAAAACAGAGAGACAAAAACAACTGAGTTTTTCTTTAAGTTTTCTATGACATGTTGCGTCATATGACCCTGTTATCCAGAAATATGATAATAGAAAGAAACGATCATGACAAAACCGTAACAAAGAGTATAATTAAACATTTGCAACATGTTTGCTTTTTTTTTTTTTTTGATAAATCCTTAAAAAAGTTCAGTGGTTGAATACAGTGCTGGAACTTCGGGTCGGCGGGCTGCCCGAAGCCCGAATTTTTTCGAGCTCGGGCAGGCAAGCCCATTTCCCGCCCGCCCAAGCAAGATTTTCTAGTTCGGGCTCGGGTAGCCCGAATTTGACATGTCCACCCTTGCCCGCCGCCGTCTAACCACCGTATCCCGCCGTCCGCCGGGATTTTTTTGAATTTTTCCGACCATGCCCGAACTGCCCGACCCGAAAATTCGGTGTGCCCGAAGTGCCTAAAAAATACCCGAACCTGCTGCACGAATCACTCAAATGGCTGTTTTTTGAATTTTGCCCGAAATTTTCCCGCTTGCCCGAGATGCCCGAGGTGCCCGAATTGTCCGAATACTCGAAAACGGCTAGTTTTTTGAATTTTTACCCGAATTCTGCCCGAAAACCCGACTTGCCCGAGTTGCCCGAATACCCGAAAGGCTGGTTTTTTGAATTTTGCCCGAAAACCCGACTTGCCCGAGGTTGCCCGACTGCCTGATTGGCCGAATTTCAAAAAATAGCCGTTTATCCCATTTTTTTTAATAAAAAAATCATTTTTTAACCCCAAAATTTCCCTATAAATACCCCCATCCCGCACACATTTTTCTCACTCAAACTCTCTCAATCCCTCTCAATCTCTCTCAATTTCTCTCAATCTCTCTCAATCTCTTTCAAGTTCTCTCAATCTCTCTCACAATTTTTCTAAAGCTCTCTCTCTAGTGTCTATCAAATTCATCTTATTTTTTTATAATGGATCCTTTTGGTTATAGTGGTATTCCCATTGATGCCCAACACAATGTAGAAGAAGGGCAATTTCCCACTAATGAGTTTGTTACGCAGCAATCTACTAATTCAAGCCATGGTGGACGTATTGGAGGTCGTGGTCGCAATAGTGGGCGTGGAGAAGCGGCGGCGAGTGCGACTGCGTCTGCGTCTGCGG
>NW_010363960.1:416116-416321 GCF_000414095.1 Morus notabilis | reverse complement strand
TGCGTCTGCGTCGGCAAGTGTTGCAACCTCCAGGAGAAAATGCAAGCGTACCTCGACAGTTTGGGATCACTTCGACATAATTGACGAGGTGGATAATGAAGGTAACACTAAACATATAGCTCAGTGTAAATATTGTTTATCTAAATTACAAGGCGACACTATTCACGGCACCACACACTTGAGACGACACTCCGAAAAGTGTCTT
>NW_010363960.1:404886-413876 GCF_000414095.1 Morus notabilis | reverse complement strand
AGTTTTTATCCCAATTGAGTTTTTCTTGGTAAGGTTTTTAACGAGGCAATCATGAATTATAAATTTAAAAATTAATAAAGAAATAATTTGTTTATATAGTTTGTGTGTTCATTTCAAATTGTAATATATATATATAAATTGTAATATATATATATAAATAACTTAATATTAAAAAAAAGTTTAAAAAATTTGGGCAATTCGGGCGGGCTCGGGGGCGCCCCAACACGGGCGGCCCGTCCAAAGTTCCAGCACTAGTTGAATACAAGATAATTTGAACTGAAATTTAAACTTTTGTAGGAGGAAACATTATAACACAAATGTTGAATTCTGATTCATACTTATAAAAATTATGAAAGGGACCTAAACGATTAATAGCAAACTTTGAAAATTTTGATATAAAAAATTTTGAAATGTTACAATAATAGCAAATTTTAATATCATTAAAATAATGATCATAGTACATAATGTTCACATCATTATAATAATAAATATTAATTATGCCATTTTTGGCAGTTTTATAATATTTTATAATTTTTACTAAATTGCAACTCAAAATATAAAATTTGCTATTAGTATAATTATCACTAATAGTTTTACCTCTGGTATTAGGAGTCCCCTATTCCTTTATGCAGGGGAAACGAGGAAAACATATACAAAACATATAAAATGTTAAAGAAGAGTTTCTCTGATAGTCCATCTTATTGATAGTTTCAAATTTTTAGCGTTAAATTTAATCAAAATCAAATTAAATTGAAAAAGTTTATAGAACAGACAGATTCTAACATTAATACGACTGCTGGAAAATAAACATTAGTAGAAATATTAGATTTAACAACCGTTAATAACTGTCGTAAAAAGATTAAACAACAGTTAGAAGAACCGTCGTCTAATCGTGAGTTATTAAACCAAAAAATGAAAGATCAGGTGAAAAAAAAGGTCTTAACTTTTCCTTTAGGCACCTAAATATGTATTCTTTTTTAATCTAGACAAAGTTTTAGCAACTTCTTGGTACTAATTTGAACATTTTAAAGACACCAAAATCTAATGGTCAACGCAACCTAGCAATTTCATCAATAATCCTCTAACTACGTTAAAATAGATAAACGAATAAATAAACCAAAAAATGAACCGATTTGGATATAAATATTTTCCTAATTAACACCAAATTCCCAGCCACAACCAAGCACTGAAATTTAAACTTTTGTAGGAGGAAACATTATAACACAAATGTTGAATTCTGATTCATACTTATAAAAATTATGAAAGGGACCTAAACGATTAATAGCAAACTTTGAAAATTTTGATATAAAAAATTTTGAAATGTTACAATAATAGCAAATTTTAATATCATTAAAATAATGTACAATAATAGTACATAATGTTCACATCATTATAATAATAAATATTAATTATGCCATTTTTGGCCGTTTTATAATATTTTATAATTTTTACTAAATTGCAACTCAAAATATAAAATTTCCTATTAGTATAATTATCACTAATAGTTTTACCTCTGGTATTAGGAGTCCCCTATTCCTTTATGCAGGGGAAACGAGGAAAACAGATAAAAAAACATATAAAATGTTAAAAAAGAGTTTCTCTGATAGTCCATCTTATTGATAGTTTCAATTTTTGAGCATTAAATTTAATCAAAATCAAATTAAATTGAAAAAGTTTATAGAACAGACAGATTCTAACATTAATATGACTGCTGGAAAAGAAACACTAGTAGAAATATTAGATTTAACAACCGTTAATAACCGTCGTAAAAAGATTAAACAACAGTTAGAAGAACCGTCGTCTAATCGTGAGTTATTAAATGTCTGTAAGATATAAAAACTGTTTTTATCTGTTGTTAAATAAAACATTAGACCATGATTTATAATAAAACCGTCATCTAAGATATTCCTAAAATGCCAAATTTGACGGTTACGGAGCACATTAGATGACGGTTTAAGAAACCGTCGTTAAAAATGAATATATAACGACGGTTTCTCCTGGAAACCGTTGTTATATCTGGAATTTGCACTAAAAATTGATGCTATTTTATTTCTTTTCTCACGGGTTGGCTTAATAATCCTGTGTTTCATCAGCATGTTGGCCACATTTAACACTACTCATATAACATCAAGAATTTTACAAATATAACATAGACATATATTACATTTTCAATTCTAAATGTATACAATAAGTTATAACATTTGTTTTCTTTCAAATTGTGCCCATTCTTCTATAACTTGTACCAAATGCTCATTGATATTAGGCATTTGCTTTTTAGATTATTAACACATACTTCCATTATATCACGCATATAGTGTAAGATGAAGAAGCTGCATTCTTTGTTCCTCCTTGTGTTGGAATTTACTGAATTCTTTATTCCTCCTTCTGTTGGAATTTGCTGAAAATTACTAAAATTACTCAGTATTTCATTTAGGTATTACTTTAGTTCGAGTAATTTAATGAACGAGATTATATGCATGAACACTTACCTTTTAGTATAAGAAATTTTGTTAACCCATAATCACGGCGGTCAAACTCAAGGGTTATTTAGGCCTTCTAAGTACGCAACGCACTAATAAATGATGAAACAATATCAATAAATTATTAAAAGAATAATGTACATTAGTTGCAATGCTAATGTATATTATTTTTTTAATACAATTACAACTTGCAATGCTAATAATAATATTCTAAAAAACTAAACTAATTTCACATAAGAATAAAAAAAACTCAGCCGTATCTGTTTACCAAGAAAACCAAACGAGAAAAAAGCGGGGTCAGCTCTGTTCTGTACTTCTATAAGATATAACAACTGTTTTTATCTGTTGTTAAATAAAACATTAGACCATGATTTATAATAAAACCGTCATCTAAGATATTCCTAAAATGCCAAATTTGACGGTTACGAAGCACATTAGATGACAGTTTAAGAAACCATCGTTAAAAATGAATATATAACGACGGTTTCTCCTGGAAACCGTTGTTATATTTGGAATTTGCACTAAAAATTGATGCTATTTTATTTCTTTTCTCACAGGTTGGCTTAATAATCCTGTGTTTTATCAGCATGTTGGCCACATTTAACACTACTCATATAACATCAAGAATTTTACAAATATAACATAGACATATATTACATTTTCAATTCTAAATGTATACAATAAGTTATAACATTTGTTTTCTTTCAAATTGTGCCCATTCTTCTATAACTTGTACCAAATGCTCATTGATATTAGGCATTTGCTTTTTAGATTGTTAACACATACTTCCATTATATCACGTATATAGTGTAAGACGAAGAAGCTGCATTCTTTGTTCCTCCTTGTGTTGGAATTTGCTGAATTCTTTATTCCTCCTTGTGTTGGAATTTGCTGAAAATTACTAAAATTACTCAGTATTTCATTTAGGTATTACTTTAGTTCGAGTAATTTAATGAACGGGATTATATGCATGAACACTTACCTTTTGGTATAAGAAATTTTGTTAACCCATAATCACGGCAGTCAAACTCAAGGGTTATTTGGGCCTTCTAAGTACGCAACGCACTAATAAATGATGAAACAATATCAATAAATTATTAAAAGAATAATGTACAGTAGTTGCAATGCTAATGTATATTATTTTTTTAATACAATTACAATTTGCAATGCTAATAATAATATTCTAAAAAAATAAACTAATTAAAAATGTCGTCTAATTCTAAACCAAGTCATTCAATTATCCAATACTAAATTATTTAAATCACAACTAAGTCTTTCAAGTTTGTAATCCTAAACTAAAACAACTACAACTAGTAAATAATAACGGTCAAATTTTAAAAAATTAAATTAAATTTAAAAAACCATTGTCTAATAATCTAACCTAATTGAACTATACTTAACCGACGTCTAATAAATTTTGAACATTTAATCTAATAATCAACTAATTGTAAATTGAGGAAAATGATAAAATCATACCTCTAGATGCCTTGTTCGAAAGTTGTTGATGGAGGAGAGAGGTCAGAATGACGTTGACGTTGGCGGAGGAGAAATGTTCCAACTTCACGCGGACTTCGACGATGGAAGTGTGATGGTGGCGGAAATGAGAGAGAGAAGGAGGTCGACAGAGTAAAAGAGAGAGGGAGAAGGTTGGGTAGAGAAGGAGAAGGCGAAATGGAGTGGGTTTTCCGACGAAGGTGCGGCGGTTTGGGTGAAGTCACGACGAAGGGAAAGAAAGGGAGAGAGAGAGAGAGCAGTGCAAGAGTTTGTGTTCGAGGGGTCTGGGTTAAGGGTTTGATATTTTTAATTTAAGAAATCGCGCCCATATTAGACGACGGTTTTCCTAAAAATCGTCATCTAAGATATTATATTTAACGATGGTTTTTTCAAAATCCGTCGTCTAATCATCTACACCAGTAGTACAAATTTTGTCAGGGGGATCAACAACGGTTTTATTAAAAACCCGTCATTAAATATGCGACGTTAAATGTCCCGTTTGTTGTTGTGAAAGAGACTACCGGTAATTTATTTTTACTAGGACTACTAAAAAAAATCCCGTCAAAGAAACAATTTTTTTTTTTGTCCAATGGCAATGTAACCACAATGCATAAGATGCTTCCATGAGTCTCCAAATTTCCGCAACTAATGGGAATGCTAAACTTCGATTCAACAAAATTATGATTTTTTTTTTTTTTTTGGTTTCTTTATAGGGAATTTTTTTTAGTTAAGTCCTCAATAAATAAACTACCGAAAAGTTTTTGTGTTGAGTTGTTAGATTTATATTAGTGACGGTTTGTTTAGCATTTTTTTAATTTAATATGATTTATATTAATTTAATTTGTTTCGACCAAATATTCCTTACAAGGTTAGACAGACTTTAGTTTTGTGAAATTCATTAGTTAGATCGGAATACTGAATAAATGACACGTTTACATACGCTAGAAGAGAATCGAGATAATAGGCAACAATTTTCTAATTTGGTAGTTCAACGCTTAATTCAATTTCCTTTATTGGTGCGACAAATTTTTCAGGTTCGCTTAAATAATAGGAACTTAGTTTCCACTAGTGACTACCTTTAGGGAATTGACAATTTCATATAAGAGAAATCTTATCCCTATGGTTATATATGCTCACATTTTCTTCATGATTTGCTTGGGTTTAAAGGAAACAAGCATCATATCTAACTTGGAAGTCGAAAATATAATTGCCCCAAAATAAGGGGTCGTGGTGGGTCATAATAATATGCCGGAAAATTAAATTCCTTGAAAGGTATTCCAATCCCATCTTTAATTATCTTTTTACTTTAGGGGTACAAATTCCTATCCCTTTTCCCACTCTTCTTTTAGCATATTTTTTTTGCTTTATAGACGACTTGACTCTAAGCTTTACATTCCTTAATACGGTTCCCAATTATACTAGCTTGTTTTATTATTTACTAAGCCAAAACGTTTTGGTGTAACTACTTTTCTCGCCTCCTTATTTCGAATTTATTTATTTATTTATTTATTCATTCATTTTTTATAGTGGCTAAAACTCTCATGACCAAGCTATCAGTTTCTAGATTGTTGAGATATGATGAGAATAGAGATTTCTGGGTGGTCTGGCCAGGAAGACTTGAGTGTGACGTTTTTTGTTCGATGTTTCTTTCTATTGTTTTGGTCGTTGTGATGATAATACATGTAAACATAATTAATCTCTCAAGAATTAAGGCGGGCTAATTTGCATGGTTGAAAGTATTAACCGAAACTTAATCAAGACGTTTGTTGGAAAATTCTATAACTCAAATTTTGAGATTTCTTTTAAAACAATTGTTTATAGAATTTTATGGTAAGATAATATTAGAGAAAGAAAACCTTATCGTGGACACAATTTTCAATGGTCAAATTTCATCACGTTTTACTTCATTAATTTAATGTATATGATTATGATCTAAAGGTTTGAACTGTGATTAGCGGTAAGGTTATTATTATTATTATTATTATTATTATTATTATTATTATTATTATTATTATTATATACCGCCACAAAATTTTTGTAACTAGAATTGATAGTTGATTATTTATCATAAAGGAAAGATTCTTTATCATGAAAAGGACTTAGATTAATATCCTATAGTAACCCCCTCTCTCTAATATTTTTATATATACACCATTAAACATCTATAAATTAATATCCTTGAGACCATGAAATTAATCGATATATTATTTAATCAAAATAAATTAATATTTATGGGGCCAAATCAGAACCGGCCAAAAATATTATTTCATCAAGATTATACGGTATATATTGGTAAACTCATATATTTTTAGATGATAGGATTCTGTTACTATGCTTTTTAATGATAGTAATTTGAGTTTTTCTTTAAAAATTATAACATTCTCCGGTAAAATCTCATTATCAATAAGGCCAGTTTCTAATCATTAGATATAATAAAATCACATCAGATTAAAAAAATATATAATAAATAATTTTTAATATAAATATATTAAAAATAAAAAATTATTAATAATTTATTTTTTTTCATCCCACCACATAAACTCCTTAAAAAATTATAAAAACAAGACATGAATCCTTTTTACTGTAATAAAAGAAGAATCGCCATAATGAGAAAACCGGCAACGTCTCTTATGAATCACGCAGCCCCCCACTTATTCCTTTTCTTCATGGAAACGTGTAAAACTCGGTAGATGTCTTCATCATTGCCACTCACTCAAAATATAAATGTGAAACCTAAAAAAGCAGATGGCCTAACCCAATCAATTGTATATGTGTGACAGTCGGCACCCACTACAGAAAAAGCATATTCATAATATATATTTTTAAGATTTATTCATAATATATTTTAGCTACTCTTAAATATCATTATAAATATCTTCATAAAACATATGTTGTGGTAAGCCAGCACCAAGTCCCTACCACATGGTCCATCACATGTGCTGCCAATTATAGTTAGACTTTACCATTTTCCTTGTTAGCTAGCTATCTAATTACGCCCTAAATAAAGAAATCGGTGATTTAAACTTTAATTAATCTTGTCGGTTTGATTACGTCCTAGTATGCTTAGTTTAAGATTACTTAATTTCTAGATGACTAATTAATCGCTTGAAGTGCACTTATTTATTAGTGCAAGCCTTAGGCCGTCTCCTATGAATTAGAGTAATATTTTTTTTATTTTTTATTTTTTTTGTGGGATTCTTTTGCTTGTTTCATGTGGTCTTACATAGAGTTTGTTCAATTATCTACTTATCCATATATGCAATATTTTTTCCTAGATAACATATGGAGCATATAAGAACAACTTACTTGACCAAAATTGTAGAATTTGGTTTTGGTAGAAGAATCGCCCAATAATGAAATCCCACAAGCACACCAACAAAATTTTAAAAGATTAGTTACAAAAATATCCTTGTACTATAATCCGTATAACACTTTACCTCTTAATTTTTAAAACGTAACATCCATTTCTCTTAAAAAAATAAAATTTTAACAAAAAAAAAAAAAATTTTCATTAGAATTTCTAACAAAAATGACACGTGTGATATTAAAAAATCTGGTGTACAATTACTCTTTTAAGAATTAAGGAAGGAAATAACATAATTCGTAAAGTAGTTAGTAAATCACAATATATTTTTTTTAAATAGTAAATTATAGCATAATTTGATATTTTAAATTTTAAGCATTATTAAAAACTCAAAAATACCCCTAAACCTCCTTCCCCCCTAAACATTTATTTTTTAAAAAAATAGTAGATTATAGCATATTTTTTAAAATAGGTAGATTATAGTCAAGTCCACCATGGTTTGGACCGGCGGTCGGGTCCGGCTACCAGAGACCATTTTTCGGCAACCTGTGACTATTTTTCAGTGACCGAAATACTGTCTTTACCACTTACTATCATATTTACTAGTAAATACCATATTTACACGATAAGCCGACCATCGATTCCGGTGATCGTTTAATACTGTATTTATAGGTAAATATCATATTTATAATAAATATTATATTTCTAAGTAAATATCATATTTACCCGAAAATCCAGCCACCGACTTCAGTGACCATTTAACACTATATTTACAATTAAATATGATATTTATTGGTAAATATCATATTTATCTGAAAATTCAAGCACCGATTCCGGCGATTGTTTAACACTATGTTTACAAGTAAATACCGTATTTACCAATAAATACCATATTTACGAGTAAATATCATATTTATCTAAAAATTTGACAACCGACTCCGGCAACTGTTTAATATTGTATTTATCGATAAATACTGTATTTATTAATAAATATCATATTTATCTGAAGATCCTGCCACGGACTCCGGCGGCCATTAAACACTGTATTTACCGGTAAATACCAGAGTAAATATCATATTTATCTAAAAATTTGACAACCGACTCCGGCAACTATTTAATATTGTATTTATCGATAAATACTGTATTTAGTAATAAATATCATATTTATCTGAAGATCCTGCCACGGACTCCGGCGGCCATTAAACACTGTATTTACCGGTAAATATAGCAGATCTCAAATTGTAACTACTAAAGTATTTACATGTAAATACAGTATTTACCATATTCAAAATTGTAGCTACTAAAGTATTTAAAGGTATTAATATTCATCGGATGCAAACTTGTAAACTACTAAAATATTTACTGGTAAATACAGTATTTACTAGTGCTGAAACTTTGGACGGGCTGCCCGTGACTACTGATAAGTGCACGAATTTACACTTTTAATGTTCATAATTGTCAAACTATTTTATCAATTTTTGTGATTTTAATTTCAAATATTCCTAAATTTAGAGGATTTAATTTTAATTAGATTTATTTTATTTTTCAGGTTTTTGAAGAAAACAATTGGATTTGGGCTAGTTTACCAAGCAAAACCCAAAAGTTGAGCCCAAGAAAAGCCCAATTCGGCCCAAAGCCCATCAGCCCATCGTCCAGCTGAGCCGAGCCGAGAAGCCGCGAGCCCATCCCAGCCGCCACGTGTCGTCTTCTTC
>NW_010363960.1:394479-395905 GCF_000414095.1 Morus notabilis | reverse complement strand
TTATTTGGATTTTTTATTCTCCAATGGTTTGTAAGTTTTATACATTTGAGTAAATAATTTTCTTTTTTTTATATTTCTTCTTCTTATCAATATATTTTATTGTCAACTCTCATATAAATCTAGTCAAGCTTTTTTTATGTGATTGTTGCATTATATGATATATTGATCGGTATTATTTTATGAGTAGTCTTTTACTGCATTATTGCCAACGGTATATTGTCGCTCTTGGATTTCTCATAAGATAATTTTTCCTAATTCTAAACATTAGAATTTTATTTACTCGAATACATTTTTAATTCATATGTTCTTCAAATATTTATTTTCCGATTGATTGTTTGGGATGTGAAACTTTCGATTGAGTCAATTTATGAATCAAAATCCAAATAGGTGAACAAAGCATATGGAGGATTCTCAAAGCCTTACCACTTTTATTTATTGAATTTTCTCCATTTTAAATTGTTCATAAAATCATTAAAAACACTCATTCTTTTTCTTTGTTTGATTGCTTACTTTTCTAACGCTTTTTTTTATTTGCTAATCATTTCTTGTTCAATTTAACACTTCCTTGTGGGATCGACCGTTCAAATTGTACTACAATTGACCGCTTGTTTTTGTACACGTTTGGGCGTAATCAACCACCGAAAAGTCTGAATTTTTGTCGGATGACCGAACCCGAACTGCCTGAAAATTCAGGCTGCCCGACCCGACCTGAAAATTGCTTATGGATGGCTTCGGGTAGGGGATGCCTGCCCGTGCTCGGTCGGGCTGCCCGAATTTCATTTTTTTATATTATATTTTTATGTTGTATAAGTATTTGTATGTGTATATTACAATTTGAAATATGAAATGAACACACGACACGAACGAACTATATAAAAAAAATTACTTCTTCATTGATTTTTAAATTTGTAATTCATGATTGCCTCATTAAAAACCTTACCAAGAAAAACCCAATTGGGATAAAAACTTGGTAAGGAAAAAAGAGTGCAATCATTGTGGGACGAATTACAAATTTGACGAACTTACAAAGTCTATACAAGATTACAATAAACACTATACAAATTAGAAATTACAAAGTAAATAAATATTTACAAAGAAATTATCAAGATGAAGCAGAAGGATCATCTTGAAAATTAAAAGTTAATCTATTAAATTCGTCGATCCATTCTTGGTTTGCCGGTGAGATTGTATTGTGTAAGCGTTGGTCGGAACGGTCCCAATCTTTGATGCACACAAAAGCTTCAACAATATCCTGCTGCAATGCGTTTCTCTGTTCTTCAAGTATTCGGTCGGTTGTACTGAATGCTTGTTCGGCTGTAACAGTGGAGACCGGGATCGAAAAAATATCCATTGCCAGTCGTGTTAGAATCGGCTAAGTTAATGCTCGTGCCCTCCACCACTCAACCAAATCAAACACCTCACTACT
>NW_010363960.1:377975-393256 GCF_000414095.1 Morus notabilis | reverse complement strand
TTTTCTTGTTTATATAATTTTAATGCATCTTTCCTAAGAGTAGTTCTAGAAAAAAATTGTGCATTAGGATTATGTACAATTTTAATATAACGTTGCTAATTTCTTTGTTCAGAAAAACTTAGTGGTTGATCTAATGTGGCTATTAATCGTGTCATTTCCATACGATCAACTTGCGGATCGTATTTCCACATGCTTAGACTGCCGATTTGGCGGTCAAATGATAATTGCGTTTGGCGGAGATCATCTCCGCCTCCTTGCTTTTGAAGACACTTTTCAGAGTGTCTTCTTAAATGTGTAGTGCCGTGAATAGTGTTACCTTGTAATTTCTCACCACAATATTTACATTGAGCTACGTATTTAATGTTACCGTTATTGTCGACCTGCTCGAATGTGTTGAAGTGCTCCCAAATTGCTGATGTGTGCTTGCATTTCTTCCTAGAACTTGCAACACTTGCACTAGCACTACCGCTTGCCTCTCCTCCACGGCCACTTGTGCCACCACCATTACGTCTCCGACCTCTAGTACGTCCACCAGGGGTCGGATTTGCAGTTTGATCAGCATCTCTTTCCATAGTTTGCGATTCCTGCGATTGAAAAACATTAGGAAATTGCCCTTCTTCGATGTTGAATTTGAATTGGGTATCAATGGGAATATCACCACCATAACCAGAAGAAGCCATTATGAAAAATAAGAGAGATTGAGAGCGCTTTGAGAGAGCTTAAGAGAGATCGAGATTCGAGAGAGATTTAAGCGAGATTAAGAGAGATTTGAGAGAGATTAAGAGAAATTGAGAGAGATTAAGAGAAATTGAGAGAGAATTAGAGTTTTTGGGCGAGAAAAATGGTTGGGGGGTATTTATAGGAAACTTTTTGGGTTGAAAAAAAAAATTTTCCCCTAAAAATTCAGGTCCAACGACTACTATATTTTCAGGCAGTTCGGGCAGGTCGGGCAACGGTAAGAAATCCGACCGTTGGGTTCAAATTTTCGGGTAAAATTCGGGTTCGGGCAAAAAGACCCATTTTTGTTCAAAATTCAGGCATTTTTCGGGCTAATGGTAAAAAAAAATCGGGCATTTTTTAGGCAACGGGCAAAATTCGGGCAACGGTCACAAAAAATCGGGCAACGTTCAAAAAAATTCAGGTAATTCGGACAAAAATTGGGCAACTTCGAGTATTGCCGGAAAATTCAAAAAAATTCCGGTGAACGGCGGGGGATGACTTCTCCACGGCGGCGGGCTATCGGGGGGATTAATATTTTTGGGCTACCCGAGCCCGTGCCCGAAAAAAACAGTGGTCGGGTGGCAAGAGGGTCCTGTCCGCCGTGCCCAAAAATTTTTGGGCACCGAGCATGCCCACCGCCCGATGTTTCAGCACTGGTATTTACCATATTTAAAATTTAAATTACTAAAGTATTTACTGGTAAATACAGTATTTATCAGATTCAAACTTATAACTACTACAATATTTTCAAGTATATACAGCATTTACCATATTCAATCTTCTAACTACTAAAGTATTTACCGGTTTATCTGAAAATTCGGCGACCGTTTAACATTGTATTTACAAGTAAATACTGTATTTACCAGTAAATACTATATTTACTAGAAAATATCATATTTATTCAAAAATTTGTCCACCAACTTTGGCAACCGTCTGACACTATATTGACCGATAAATACCGTATTTATCCATAAATACCGTATTTACTAATTAATATCATATCTATCTAAAAATTCAGCCACGGCGACCGTCTAACACTATATTTACCAATAAAAATCGTATTTACTAGTAAATATCATATTTATTCAAAAATTTAGAGAGAATCACAAACTACATAGAAAAAAAACAAAAAACTCCCACAGCCCGAAACTTCAAAAACAATAACAAAAAACCTCAAATTCAGAAAGTAGCAACCACAGTACACAGAGAATCGTATCTATATATAAAAGAAAAAACAAAAAACAAACAAAAAAAAAACAAAACACAATTCTCCCAGTTTAACATAACAAAACCCAAAAATGAGAAATTGCACCTAATTCCTCTCAATCCCTTACCAAACCTAGCTAAAAAGAATCATAAATCTCGATATGCCTAATTCGGTTGGGATCATGTTCAGGATGACACACAGACGACGACGATCTAGCCAAAACTCGCCATGGCCAAATCTAATTTTGCACTTCAGCTCCGACAGAAGAATCATAAATCTCGATATGCCTAATTCGGTTGGGATCATGTTCAGGACGACACACAGACGATGACGATCTAGCCAAAACTCGCCATGGCCAAATCTAATTTTGCACTTCAGCTCCGACAACGACCGATCCTTATGATCTTCGACCCCTTCCGTGCGATCTCTAATGAATTCCGTTGTCGCATGTCGCTTGCCATCGTAGAGATTGAGATATACTCCACTGCAGTAGAGAGAGAGAGAGGAATCGACGACTGAATCTCTTGCCGGAGAGAGATTTCACAATGTAGTTCACCGGTGGAGGCCCGCGACGGTGTTTGGTCAGATTTTGGCCTGTGACGGTGATCTTATTCGCAACAATTGCGATCGCCGGAGAGAGAAATCAGATAGGCTGGGTTAAATTAGAGAGAGAATATACATAAGAGAGAAAGTCGAAGGATTCTGATAAAAACTAGGGTAAATTTGGACATGATTAATTTATTGCATCTTAAATGATGAAGATATGCTATAATTTATGAAATTTTAAAAAACATGTTATTTACTTTAAACATAGATAGAAAATATGCTATAAGGTGTATTTTCCTCTCTTTTAATCCACCAATTGTTTTTTTTAAATAAAAATTCTTATTTACATTTAATATATTTAAAAGGGTAATTGGCACGAATGATTCTCAAACTTGTCAAAAGGTGACAATTTGGTCCTTAATTTTTTTTTTTGACGAAACGAGCTCCAAACTATTTAAAAGGGTGTAATGTCGTCCTTCCGTTAAATGCCGTCCAAAAATATGGACTAAATCCTAACCTATTAAAGTTGATTAAGATTAAAAAATCACCTCATAAAGAAGTAAGAGACCATAATGTCACCCTTTTAGGTTATTATGCCGTTACTTTTTAGACTGTGTCTGACGGAAAGGACTACATTGTACCCTTTTAAATAATTTGGAGTTCGTTTCATTAACAAAAATTTGGAGACCAAATTGTCACGTTTTAAAGAATTTGGAGACCATTCGTATAATTTACCCTATTTAAAAAGACGAAACAACAAAATTCCTCTTCTTCCCCAGTACCCCCATCTCCATGGATGCAACAATTACAAACCCTCACCTCCCAAACGTCTTGCCTGTGACTCCTCTCCCCCTTCTCCGACCTTGCCCACTACCTTTGAAGCTCCGATCTCAATCAAAGAGAGTTGTGTTTGCTCCAATAAAATTTGCTTGAAAATTTTTTTGCTGGGAATGAGCAACCTCAAAGGAAGATGTTGAAGACCCAAAATTTCTGTGTTAAAAACCCAAGAGTTAAATCCATTAATAATCTCTGAATTTTTTTCTTTTTGTTTATATTCAATTTTGTCTTGTGCACTTAAAAAGTGTTTAGTAAATAGTTCCTTTATTAAATTTTAGATAGAAATCTTAATTTTATCTCATTTAAGGTCCTTAAACTTTCTTCTCTCTTTAAAAATAAGCCTTACATTAAAAGTTGTATTAAATTTAATACCTACACAAAAAGAAAGATATGTCAAAATTAGTTCATCTTTTAAATAAAAAAGTAAAAAAAATATTAAATGTGAGAGGTTGTACCAAATGTAGTTTCTAAAATAAAAAATATATATATCTATTTTTTATACACATATTTGACTTTTTCTTTTATCTATTTATTCACTTATATAACTTTGATAATTTTTTTGAGTGATTATATTTGTCCGACCATATTAATAAATGTTCTATTATTTTTTATATAAAAAAAATGTGAAAATGACATTTAATATGCTATTTAACTATGTGCTCTAACGTAATGTTATTTTAAATGCAATATATTTTGGGGGTTTTTAGCATAATTACTCTTGAACTTGTCTTGCTTTATTAATTTACCTCTTAAATTTTTTATTTTGACGACTTACCTCCTCAACTTGTTTAACTGTTATAATTTAACACATTTAACAAACGGCTGTAAAATTATTGACGGAATACGTCATGTGCGTCTTATGTGTGATAAGAAGGGGTAATTTTAGGTTTATATATTTTTTATTTTTTATTTTTTAAAAAAGAGAGTGAGGTATTGAGGAAGAGAGAGAATTTAATAATAAAAAAAAGTGGAAAATTTTGTAAAGTTAAGTGTTTGAAGTTAAGAGAGGGATGGACATTGGGAAAATGAGTTTTTCGGAGGCAATAAGGGATGCTTGAGATGATAAGAGTGTGAGAAAAATTTTCAAAATTTCTGAGTAGAGAAATAAACGGGAAACAGTATGTTCTTTTTCAAAATTTGTTTACATTTGATGACCTTTTCATGAAAACCATAATCAAATGCTAACATTTGACCATGACCATGGTTCTAGAAACGGCTGTCAAATGTTTTGGTTACTGATTTTCAAATCATGGAATTTTGCCGCGGCACACTTTTGAACCGTCATCATAAGATGACATTCCACAATCGTTTTTAGAAATCTGTGTCGTTTTTTTTGAAGTGCATTCAATAACGTTTTTCTCAAAAGTTGTCCTCAAAATAGCCCCGTTTAATAATAAATTTCTGTTAGTGTTAAAGTCTTGATTCCGAAGGAAGAGAAGCGAACACCAATAACCAAACAACCTTTTAATAATATATGATTAAATATAAGATATAAAATCCCGAGCTTGAAGTGGAATTACTGATGATTCTATGGAAAAAAGTAGAACAGATATTTGAGATCAAATAACAAATTTCCAATTCAAAATTAGAATCACCAGGTGCCAATTAGAAAAATCCCTTATCAAATTCCTAGATCCCCCACCTTAATTCTTTCAAACCCTAAATTAAAATAATTTACTACAACCACAAACAAAAGTTAAAGGAAAAGGAAATATTTTTGCAAACATATGAGTCAAGTACGAGAAAAGAAAAGAAAATTTCAAAAAATTAGTCAAAGAAATGCGATTCGAGTTAATGATAACTTATTCTTCTTCATTCTCTTTATTTTTGAAACTTCTTCATTTTCTCCATGTTGTTCGATACAATTTATGTTTTCTCTTCTCCTAATCGTGTATGCAGGCACATTGCTGAATTATATTAAACATGCGTTTTATTTTATTTTATTTTATTTTTCTTTAATTTGTTATAACTTGTCCCTGAGTGGTTGCTTTAGTTGATCGCCTAAATCATGTTTCATTTTTGAAATGAAATCAAGGTTGTCTTTTGCGGCGACCAAAGTAACTAATTTTCTACAATCAAACACAGATCATAAGTCGTCTCTAGCACTAGTTGTCGAGTAATCTAGTAGATTACTCTAGGTATTCCGCCAGATTAAGTCGCGGAACAAACATAAAGAGTTGAGAAAAAATGGCCCAAATTACAGAATTGGAATGATTACCAAATTAATTCACCAGATCACCAAAAGTGACGAAAATAATAATAATAATAATAAATAAATAAATCTCTTCTTCTTAGAAATATAGACAAAGAAATAAATATGTTAGTAATCCCGAAATAAAAGAACTATATACAAGATTTCAATAAACTGCATCACATAATTTTTCTTGTGCTCGTTTCGGAGCATCATCACTACAGTATGATTTGCAGAGTTGAAAAGATGAACATAAATAAAGATAATTTCTAAACTGACTGCTTCCTCGCACAAAGAAGTACTAAAGTAATGTTGTAGATGAACTAAAATTCTTGCTTAAAATAAAGAGGAATGTTAAAAAACTCCATAAAAAAGATAACACTGTTTTATTTCTTACATTAATTTTAAATTTATCATTGATGCCACTAAAAAGTATTCTGATAGGTTATTTTTTATCGTTGTGTCAGTAAACAAGAAGCATCGTTAGCAGCAATTGGTGCGAGTGAAGTCTTTTAACCACTTTCTTACCCAAAACCTTAACTATAAGAGGCCAAAACCTGAACTACGAGCGTTGTTTCAACTTCTTTCTTTGGTGGCGCCACGCCTATCTGTTCAAGTGTCGTTACGATTCAATCGAGTTAGAGGCTACATTACTCGTGATCCCTCTATTGCTGGAACCGGCCCGGTCGCAAAGAGAGCAGTCGATCGGGTTATTTTTCATATCATGTAGATTATCTCTCCTATTGCGGTAGGTCATTTTTCATATTCTACCAAATATTTTTTTTCCTCATAATATCTTTCATATCCTTTAGGTTATCTTTCATATTTTAATAGGTTATAATTTTTTTTTTCCACAAACTCTCTCTCTCAAAATCTCACCCAATCTCCCCTATTTCATCGGAGATTGCCATTGTTAATGGAGTCTGGAGGTTGCCGATGTTCGCAAAGATTGTTCGAACAATCGTCGTAGCAGTGGTGAAGAAGACGACAAAGTATCGCGCTGAGCTGCTTGACATATGGCCGGTGCGCATTGCCAGAGTTGTGACGTCTCTGTCAAAGAAAGAGAAGACATCGACGCAGATCTTCTGTGTGTCACGATGGTCACGATGACGCATTTGTATTAAATTTTTTAAATTGCGTTAATAATAGATTTGTTAAAAACAATGACAAATTATGTATTTTCCCTACAACTAAACGAATTTAATTATGAGATTAAGAAGCACGAACAAATCCATCAACAACAAAAAAAAAAACAAAAAACTCTCACCTAATGCATAATTAGACACAATAACACAACATAAGCAATGCACAAGTTACCATCATAAAATTATAATCTTGAGTATATCATGGCGGTGCGATCGGTGGATGCACTTTCAAATGTGTTAAGTGTCTTCTGGATTAAACGTCATTTGCATTAGCATAACATGAATTTCTTTCAAATCTAATTAGTACAAAGTAAAGCAGTAGTCGACTTAGCTTAGGAAAATATGCCAGCAGTGAAAAATTACAGGAACATATATTCCAACAGAAAACAAAGAACGTAGTAGTAGATTTGAGTTTGCTTTTAGATGCCAGCTTCTGAAATACCAACAGTTTTTTTATTTCCAGAGGCTAACCCCGTCAAGGTCACCAATGTCGTCTAATCAAATAAAACTAATAATACCTCAAATTTGAGCTCATCATTACTATTAAGTATTCGCTACCACATACTGTGATTGGTAATCACTAAAAGTTTTAGCCACGCCAAAAGTTATGATTAAATGCATATTAGTCACAAGGTTATTGTGACTAAAAGTGACATTTAATCACAAAAAAAATGTTATGACTAAAAATATCATAAGAAATTGTCGAAACAGTTTTTTTTGTTTTTTGGGTAGTGAATCACAAGTGCGTAGAGTTTCTGAATACAAACTCGCCAAAATCCTGCAGTGGTAATTCTGATTAATACATGTTTGATAAGATCACCAATATTCTCCAAAAGGAAGTGTCTAACACTGCACAATCCTCCGGCTATAAGATGACGCAAGTTTGCTTATGGAAACGAAACCCACATATATAGTCTAAGCTAACAAAGATTCCAACGATGTAAAAGCAACAAAACCAAACCAAAAGGTAGGCACTCTACATAAACAACAACTCAGTGGATCAAAGAACAAAAAGTAGTCCTGATCACTTCAACAGTTTCGTGATGAAGTTCCAAGGTTTTACACATTAAAATTGAAGTACGCCAAAGCTACTGCATGCGACGTCCATTTGTCGAAATGATTTAGTAAACCGGGGATCAAAGAAGTTGGCGAACATTTTTTCACTCATTCATTATTGTCGCCAATTCAAAAAATTTGACCGAAACGTTTTCACTTGACTTCACAAGAGCGCGACGTTTCATTTCAAATTTGATCACATAATTAGCTGCAAATGTTTCCAAGGTTGAAGCTCTATTGCTGTATTATAATTCGAAGGGGTCGAGTAGTAAACGGTTTCAACACTACAAATTTTCATTGCAGCTTTAACCAAGTCAAAACGAGCCTCATCTTCATCCACATATTCATCATTATTTTCAGAAAACAATAACCTTCAGTTCAACTCCAAAAGAGACAATGTATATTCATTCTTACAATCTATTAGAAGCACTTATTTATTACATTCCGTGGTAGTAGCAATTTTTTATGCTCTTCTTATGACTTATGGCTTACATCTTTTGAGGCTTCAGAGATGGTCCTCGAAGATTTTCGCGGCACAACTTTTTGTGATTTAATTTTGGCCTAACACGGATGATATGCAGGTTGCAATGTATATATTTTTGTATGCTATGCTTATAGGTATTTTTGCTTCAACTTCATTCTAATCTTATACCAACTCCTAATTTTCTCTTTTCCTTTGCAATGTCCCTCATTTTACAGTCTATTCCTCCAATATTCAGCATGCTCTTTGAATTGTAGAAACCGCATTTTATCTTTGTTTACACATTTTCAGAGGATTTTCTCTTTTCCTTTCGTGTATTATTCCTACTTATATATACTTGAAATGCCCAGCAATATCATCTATCCTCTCAGAGTCTGAATAATGAATGCAAAAAACTGAATTTCCATCATGCATGTCATCTTCACTTCTTTTTTATTTTTGTTTCCAACACTCAAACTTCAAGTAGAAACAAAACCCTGGTATTCACCAATAGTAGCAATTCATCCTTTTTGTTTGGGTACTGACTTTGTTATCGTTCATATGTTAGAATCACGGTGCAACTTCTGGAAATTTCTTCGTGATCTTGTCTTGCTTTTAGTGGATATTGTTTGCTGTTTTGCATCATTATTTGGATACATTAGACTTTTAATAGCTTCGAAACCACCTAAGCTTCACGCGAGATGTCAGTCGGTTATACGTATTTTTAATGTAATTACCATACCATGCATCTATGGCCCAAAGCTTCTGATTCATTTGTTAATGGATAGCATTTGTAACCTCCATTAAATAAAAAAATGATGCAACTCCCATGCGGATGACATTTGTACATAAAATTTGTTTGCTTTGTTTTTTCTTTTGTTTTCTTTAATGGTTCTTTTATCAAAATAATTAGTTTAGTTGTTGGATAATAAATATGTTCTATTAAGTGAATTCTTTTACTTCAAAGTTGATCAGTAACATAAACTAGTTCAAGAGTACAGTTTTGTTTTGTAGACAAATAGGAAAATGGGAAGCACAAGGACAAATAAAAGTAAAATGAGATTCAAGAGCATATCAGATAGCGTGAGGGTGAGATGGTATTTTAATAACCTAGTTTCAGTTAAATAAGCAACGCTAAATGCAGATTTTTTTGTTTTTGTTTTTTTTCAAGACTCTTTTACCGTTATTACTCTCTCTTTTTGCCACATGTCACTCTAATTTAATCAAACAAACGAACTAAATATTAAGTCATTCTTTTGTAACTTAGTTACAAACTTGCCACTGATCTCGTTTTCATCTAGAAACCAAGATCCTATAAAAAAACAAATAAACCCATGTCAATTAAGGAAGAGCAACAGAGCTTGTGATTTCTTCCTCACTCCAGTGCATCTGGGGAAAAATAAAAAAAAACACACGATGAGGAAGAGTTGTTTGTAATTTTTTTCTCCAACATTTCCGCTTCAATTACTGGTGTCGATACCCAGAAACTCAATGGAATCGTCGTATGATATGACGCAGGAAGTAAACAAATTTTTAATTGTGATTCACTCAGTCTTGTGGAACGAAAAACAAGAGTATAATAGTTTGACTTAATTCTTGATTGTGGCCAAATTTTGTTCATCATTTCTCGTCAACATAGAAAATGAGATTAAATCACGAAACCGATAGCCGAAATGAGCTAGGAGTTGTCGGTAACTCGCGGGTCGCGGATCGTGGCGCTGCCCCAACAACCAATCCAGCTCACCAGAGGAGTCGTCAAACGGGATTGCCCACCTGGAATCCGAAGATCAGCATGGAGATTTCCTTCCCGCCAGCGTATATTCTCAGCATTAACTCATGGGATCATGCCCGAAATAGCAAATGAGAAAGTCAGATGCAATATTTATTTGCTCCCTTGATCATCCTCTCTATATGGAAAGTCTTTCTAGATATTCTTCAATTAAAAGTCAAATGAAAAACTATATAAAGGCCTATTTCCAGCCATGAAGAGCCTATAAATACAAATCATAGGCGTCTAAGACTGGAATTCACGCATTCTGACTCATATTCACGCTCTCCTGCACACTCTTCTACATACTTTTCTCATACTTTTTAGTATTTTTCTCATCTTATTTCTCATGACATTTATGAAAAACATCATTGTAATTTCATTTAAGATCATAGTAGACGACATAGCTCTTTCATCAAGCGAACCTCTTTAAAATCTGTGTCATTTTCTCTTTTATTTTTCTACTTATTATTTTATTACAATTGCGATACTAACCTAATTATCTGAATTCAGTCATCGACCTCTTATAAATTTAATCGTAGAATTTCACCAGATTCTTAATAAGAACTAGGAAGTAAACAAACAAATAAGAAAAACAAAAATGAAAAGTAACTCCAAACAAATTTATCTCCACTATTATTAAAATGAGTAAACGGTTTTTTTTTATTTCCTTTCTTCGGTTGGGCGTCTGTGGTTTCTTTCTTTTAGACCAAAGAGAGTGTCTATAAGTAGGACTTTATTTGAACTAGAACAAGAAACTTGTGGCATTTTTTTATATTTGTTTATATGTGGGACTTTATTTTAACTAAGATAAGAAACTTTTTAAATCATAAATGAAAATGAAACGTTTGTTGTTGTAGGCATGGATCAACGATAATTCTACAACACTTAACTTTACCACACGGTATAAGTTTAAATTCCCTAACTTGTGAGAAAAAAAAAAAAAAAAAAAAAAAAAAAAAACCCTCATATATTGAAACTATCATTTTTAACAATCGACAAAAAATGTTCATTTTAATCGATATGATGTATTATGAGTGTTTATGTTAAAATTAGTAACGCACAATACTAAATGTTGATGTCTCACCAAGCTCAATAAATCGGTGATACTACTGGAAAACACGCAAAACACGCGTCACAGCCAGAAAGTAATAAAGACCCAGATAATTCCAAATAGGGTAGACTATTATCATCACCTCTCATTTTACTTCTATCACAGTCTTTCTTAAACCACCTATCAATTAAATTTTAAATTTTAATTATTACTTATTATACGTCTCTTATTACTTCAGGGAAAAAAAAAAAAAAAACCCTACAATTAAATTGTATTGTTTTCTTTTTTCGCCAACTAACAAATCGAATCTATCCTTTTCAAACAACTGTTTTTCTTTGTTAATCAAAAAGATATATCCGTTCATTCAAAAAAAAAAAAAAAAAAACAGAGAGAGATATACGTATAATTTTAAAACACAATATATTTGTGTCTTGTCATCTTATTTAGACTTTACGAGCCAGTATTCCGCGCGTTACTGCGGAATATAATATTTTATTATATGATAGATATATTTAAAATGTATTTATATATACACATATATTATATAGTATTGTATTATATGATAGATATAAAATTTGTACGAACATATTTACACACACATGTATATAGTACATATATATATATATATACAGATTGTACAAAATAAAATACAATGCTGTTGTGTTTCTTGAGCGTTTCATTTGTTTCAACTGCAAATATAAAAATGATCAAAATGTTTGTAAATATAGGTGTTAAGAAAAATAAAAATGTTTAAATTTTATAATATGAAATAAATATTATAAAAATATTTATATTACCTTATTTTTACACGTTTTGCATATTATCTTGTTATTCTTGATTGAGGGTTGTAAAAAAGGAATTATTTTTATGTATGTATTTAAATTAGTTGATAATATAGATTGTGTTAAATGTGGCTTACCATGTACCATGTTTTTTTGGTGTCAGAGTGTGTGGATCAATTGTGGAAGGTGTTGATAGTTGTACTGTTGGTATTAGTTGTAGGCTGAAAACGGAGAAGCTTTTTAAAAATGTGATCGACATAATATAAATCTTTTTTATGTATAGTTGAAAAAAGATAAATAAATATTATTTACCTTTATGGATCTTCTGTTCCTGTAGTTAACTGTTTTAGTGGCGATGATGGAACATAGATGTCTTCAAATATTTTAGAAATTATTGTGCTCATTTAGGTGCCTCGTTGTTGAAAGAAGATTTGGAAGATTTTTAATTGGCCTCGGATCTGATCAATTGCTAGTGGTATTATAAATGGATCGGTAAATCCTTCGTCAATTGTTAAGGCAGAACATGATTTTTTTATTAATGCCTGAGCGGTTCTGCCAAAAGCGATAACTTCCATGTCTCCAGTGTGATCTTCAATTTGGATTATTAATCTATACCTGTAAAATATATATAAATATTTTTTTAATGTTATAAAGTATATTTTTAAATTAATAAAGGTATATAATAAATAAAAACGATTTGGTAATAAATTTATTTACCATGGAGATTACAACTGCCCACACAAAAAAGCCAACTTAGAAGAAGAGAAAAATGAAGTGAAGAGATTAGCACTAAAACAGTCTAAAATTTTATAGAAAATACGCTGAAAATATACATATAATTTATCAATGAGAACTCCTAAAACAAAACAAATGAAGAGAAAAATAATTCTACAACAATCAGATTTGTTCCCTCATTCATTTTCTCTCATCTTTTAGTTTAGAAAAAAAAAAAAGAGTGAAAGAAAGTAAACACCAAACAGAGAAAATAGAAGCTTATAGCGCGAAGTAGAGACATCCTGTCCGTTTCTCGGGCGTTCTTGATAGCCTGATAACAAAACCAACAAATCCCATCAAATTTTCAATTCAAAACCAAGCTTTTATATTCCCCCTAATTTCAGAATTTAAAATAATAAAAAAATCTCCTCAAGCGTCTTTTGCTTAGTTTCTACTTCACTCAAATCCCTAAGAAAGTTAAGAAAAAGACAATTGTTGAAACAAAAAATCAACATAAAGTAGAAACTTTTCAACACAATCTAACTTGTAATTTAAATAACATCAATATTTGTGAAGCAAACCTTCAAATTGTTTGTCTCACACAGCATCAACACTTTGCACATAAACCATACTCATTGGCACAACCTAACAACAAAACGAACATAACAAAAACATTATAAAAATAATTGTAACTTCAATTTCAGAGCAAACATTTAAACAGAAATAAAGGGCAAAAAGCCTGTAATTTAGAAACTAACCGTGACAGAAATTATGGTAAGCCTAACGTACATTACGTTTCAAACAACGTTGGCTGAAACGTTTCAATTGTCACTTTATACATAACTCACCAATCAATACAAAAAAAATAAATAAAAAAGAAAAAAAATCAACATAATAGAGATCAAAGCATTTGATGTACCATTTGATCGGTTGATGAGTCCAATATAATAGAGATCAACGCATCTAAGCATGCCTCTTGTTCAAGTACTCCCCTAGTTGATAATACGTTCATCAAATTACACTAAAAAGTAGATCATCCCAATCCTATTTTTTAAAGAATACCACAGAAAACTAATTCAAGAAAAAAAACTAAAAATTTAACAAAAAAAGTTGTATCTGACTTTCATTCATTTTTAAGATTTATTCTAACTTAAGCACTCCGAGATCTAGCTATAAATCACTCTGTCACATAATTGAAAGTGAATACCTTATCAGATTTTGCAGTAAGGACAATCGTACTTGGTTGAAGCAATGCCTTCAATCTTTCTCTTTGGAAATCCGACAGCCTAATATCAATTGCATTACTAAATAAAGAATTCCCCTTTGCTTTGCCAAATTCTCTTCTGAGTAACTTGGGAGGTTGCAAAGTCAAACGCAGAGAATTTTCATCCTCTGATAGCAACTCTACAACTTGACATGTATAGTAATCAAAGTAATCAGGCCCATCCCTATTACATTCCTCATAAACACGTAAAGGCTTTGAATCTTTTAACATAACCAACAAAACCTTCTACAGCACAAATCACCACTAAGCTTATCAGGCAGAAAGGTAACCATAAATCATTAACAAAAGTAAAGGACAATCTTTTTCATTTTTTGAATATAGAAAGCAAATGGCCATTGATCAGAACATAGCCAATGAATCCCACAAACAGAAATTCCATACATATAGGTACAATTATCACCTTGTATATTTATAAATAGGCTTAGCTATGTAATTGATGATTATTGAATACAATTTCAGTATTATTCCCACTCTTGATTTCTTCTGCCTCATTCATTTCTCAAATTTCTTCCTAATTTCTCTTCTAAATCTCTTCCCTTCCTTTCTTTTTCTTCTCTCTTTAGTTCTACATCACCTTAATTCTTTTCTTAATAAGAAGAATAATAATTTGGTAAGCAAATTGATAATCAGACAAATGTGAAAAACCCCAATAGATTAAAACCCTTTTCTCACAGAAAAAATATGAACAAATGCACGGGTTTTACCTGTAATATACCAAATGCAGCACCTTTGACAACCTCCATTATTGGGCGTACATCGATGCCTTTTGGAGACAACAATTTCTTTCTCCGAGCCTTTCCACTAAGCGCCTATATTTCGTTTCGCATGACAGTTTCATTCATAATGAGAAATCTACAATTCAAAAGATTTACTACAACCACACACACACACATATATATATATATATATAACACCAAATTGAAAAAAGAAAAAAAACTTTGAAAATGAGAGAAAGATTATGGACCTGAGACAGTTGCAGAACTGTCCTTTGAAAAACGTCATCAATAGAAAAAAGCATAACAATAAGAGGGTATTGTATAAAAAAGCACAAAATTCAAACAGTTAAAGAAAATAACAACAACAACAACAATCAGTGGAGAAAAAAGGGAGAAGAGACAAAAACACCATGAAAAGAGATGGTGGAGATCGGTACCTTCTAAATCAAAATAGTTCGAGAAAGTGAAATTACCAATCTTAGAGAGAGAAGAATTCAGCGTCACAAAGAGAGAGAGAGAGAATTCGATGGGATGGAAAGCTGAGTTTGGTGGGATCATACTGTGAACGCCTAAATTGGCACCAAGAAGAAAGGAAAATCTGGCTGAAGATGAGAAACAAAGAAATATAGTCCAGAAATGAAAAAAAAAAAAAAAAAAAAAAAAAAAAAAAAAAAAAAAAACCGATCTTAAATATTGCAGAAATAAACAAACGGAATAGAGAAAAGTTGCTCCATCAACAAACGAAAAAGAGGAAAAAAAACACTCAATCTGAGTGCAAAGAAAAAATATATATATATATA
>NW_010363960.1:375605-376794 GCF_000414095.1 Morus notabilis | reverse complement strand
AAAAAAGCAAAAAAAAAAAAAAAAAAAAAAAAAAAAAAAAAAAAAAAAAAACCGATCTTAAATATTGCAGAAATAAACAAACGGAATAGAGAAAAGTTGCTCCATCAACAAACGAAAAAGAGGAAAAAAAACACTCAATCTGAGTGCAAAGAAAAAATATATATATATATAGATGGTTGCAGAAAGAAACGAACGGAAGAGAAAAAAATGGCTCCAGAAATGAAGAAAGAGAGATAATATCCAGAAGGTTGTAGGATGACACAAATGAAAAACGCAAAAACAAATCCACTCAGTCTGAGTGGAAATGACCCAAACGGTCATAACAAACCAAAACACAATAAACTGACCTAAAGGGCAAAATAGTAATTTAACGTAAAAAGGACATAACGGAAATTAAAAAAACATCTGAACAAATATGTAGGGTAAAAAGGGAAGGACACTGTTCATAGTACTGTAGCATAAACAATAAATCCGTCATCTCTTTTAGGGGGCATTTGGTATGGAGTAATCATAAGAAATCATATTCTTAGGAAAGTGATGGAGGGTAATATGAGTCTTAAGAATAATACATTATTGTGTTTAGTTTCCATACAGAAGGTTGTAGGATGACACAAATGAAAAACGCAAAAACAAATCCACTCAGTCTGAGTGGAAATGACCCAAACGGTCATAACAAACCAAAACACAATAAACTGACCTAAAGGGCAAAATAGTAATTTAACGTAAAAAGGACATAACGGAAATTAAAAAAACATCTGAACAAATCTGTAGGGTAAAAAGGGAAGGACACTGTTCATAGTACTGTAGCATAAACAATAAATCCGTCATCTCCTTTAGGGGGCATTTGGTATGAAGTAATCATAAGAAATCATATTCTTAGGAAAGTGATGGAGAGTAATATGAGTCTTAGGAATAATACATTATTGTGTTTGGTTTCCATACAAGAATCTTTTTCAAATTCCTAAAAATATTACATTACTGTATTTGGTCGTGCATAGGAATGTTGTGAATTAAAAAATATTTTTTTAAATGAATAATAATAATAATAATAATAATAATTTTATTATTATTATAATTATTATTGTTATTATTATTATAATTATAATTATAATTATAATAATAATAATTATTATTATTATTATTAAATCATGGCTTCAATAATGTCTCAAAAGTAGAAACAGTCATGACC
>NW_010363960.1:359704-375502 GCF_000414095.1 Morus notabilis | reverse complement strand
TATTATTATTATTATTATTATTATTATTATTATTATTATTATTATTATTATTATTATTATTACTATTATTATTATTATTATTATTATTATTATTATTATTATTAGATTCTCATGATTTTGAGATTTCTGGGAATTTGAATAACACCTTATTGGGTGGGATTAGGATTACTCTAAAATGGGGTAATGTGAAACCCATGGGCTTCACTTTCCTGGGTTTTAAAAAAGTTTAATAATTGTACGAAACATGGGAATCTGAAAGATTCTCATTCTCACCCATATGATTACCCCATACTAAACGCCCTCTTAGTATATGTATAATGTGCTTGATTGTCTTTTTCACCTTTAATCTTTAACATTCCTTATTACATGTGTATCAAATATATAGATAAAGTAATTAAATTTGACATTAGAGGATTACTTGGTAATTATCAATGTTATGTGTCTGATTGAAGATATGCCACATTTTATATATGCGAATAAGCTTTATTTACTATATTTTTTTTATAAAGCTCACTTTTGATATGATAAAAATTATGTGAAAACATATTTTGGAACAAATTTGAAAAAAAAAAAAAAACAAAACAAAAGGTGTTCTAATAAGAGTAAACTAGGATTATTCAATTAAGGTATAAGATTTTGAGTTATGATTTAGTGAAGATGCATTTTAAAATTTTGTTTATAAGCGGGGCTTATATGAAAATTTGAAAGTCTAAATGGTAAAAATTAAAAATAAAAAATCTTGGGAGGGCATATGTCCTATCGGGATCACCTGCCTCCGCCGGTGATAGTATAAAAACGATTTGTATAAGAACGATTTATATATTGATAAGGATAAGAATTGTAAAAAATTTACCTTAAGAAATTGTGAAAAAACATTAACAATTGGTACATTAGGGTAAATAATAATAATAATAATAATTTATTATTATTATTAATAAAAGGATTCGTATAAAAAACAAGAATCATGAAGAAAAAAAAAATACTATATACTTTTTTATGGAAGTATGGCAATATAGTTTTTAAAATGGAATAGTTTTGTTTTAAGGTAGGGCGTGTGATGAGTATTTATTTTTAATATTATTTTTAGGAATATTTCTACCAATGAGTAATTTAATAATTAAATATTTTATCAAAAGGTGTGGAAAGAGTAATGTTGCGCCATAGTCAAGATTTCTGTTTATTCCTCCCAAGTAAGTCGTCGAGAATTCCGAAAGCCAGATTAAGCTTAGTCGTCAAGAGGTACCAGTTAAGGAAAGTCCTTGTGTTGAAAAATTCTCATACAACTTTGCAAATGTGGTTGAGAAGTCCCGAAAAGAGTCCTAAGGATATCTACGCAGAGAAGTCGACAAGTCCGAGATAAGACAGAGATCAACCCAAAAACCGCCAAATCAAGAGAAGATGACCTTCATCTCATATTCAAATTTAAATAGAATATCAAATGTGGATTATCATCACCATTAAATTCAAATACTTAAACATAGATAAAGCCACAGGAATCCTTATCTAAGGAAGGGATATAAGCTTATCTCATAATGTAATTTAAAGATAAGAGATATCATATACGGGAGAACCTAAAAATAAGAGTTAAACTCCTCATTTAGTTTTTAGTGCATCCACAAGTGAACGTAGACAACAATATTATGCTGAACCACTATAAATATTTGTATTTTCTTTTATTTTTCGTATTAATTTTTTTATGAATTCACGAGTTTCATAACATAAGTGTTCCTGGAGAGATTAAATTCTAAATTGATGAAGGCAATAGACTCTTCACCAAAATATCAAATGATGTCCAGATTTTTTATATGCCGGAGTTGTTATTACGTGAGGATCACTATCTCCAACTCAAGTAACCTAGAAGATTTCTAGCAATAAATAAATAAATAAATAACCTAGAAGATAACTGCTTATCTCCAAAAAGAAATTATAGATAATGACAGTATTTCTGAAATTATTTAGAGATAATCAAGACTTGCAATAAATAAATAAATAAATAACCTAGAAGATAACTGCTTATCTCCAAAGAGAAATTATAGATAATGACAGTATTTCTGAAATTATTTAGAGATAATCAAGAGCTCGATTGCAAAGAGGATCAACCCTACAAGGTGATACTAAATTCAATTCTTAGTATTAACTCTTGAGTGATCTTGTAATTTCTTTTTTAACAGTGGAATCGCTTCTCCTGAAAGTAAATTCACTCTCTAATTAAGGTAAATCACTATAAATCTACGTATTGTCTACTTGCTTTTACTTTTTTTTTCTGATTATCATCAATAAAGTATGTAAAATAATGTGTGATGAGGTGGTCGTGAGGGATTTATTTGTTAGACGAAAATCAACCATCAACATTGAATAAACCTCATTCATAATCAAGTTGATAAAAAATTAATCCCAGAGTTCAAACAATTTCTGCAGTAAGAGTTCCCAACTTAAAAATACAAGACTGAATTGCATTATAATTTTTCTCAAAAGGTCAGTACCTTCCTTGTCGTGGATTGCTAAACTAAAAACACGCAAGACAAGAAATAATAGGTTCTTATGGTCATGGAAGAGCGCATTTTGTACATGGAATCAAATCTTGATAAATACATCTTAAAAATGTATGGATCAAGATTTTTATCTGTTACTTTTAATTTATAATTTTTTAGTCAAATAATTACACTAATAAAAAAATATTTATTAAGAATAAAAAATTAAAAATCTAAACTCATATACTTTTAAAAATAAATTCTATAATTTTCTCGGTGTAAATTGAGGGTCCACTGCCCTTAACAGATTTTGACTAGGCGCAATTCCGAGCCCATTGCCAACTAACTCATGACTTTGAAATGTAGAACCTTGTTTCGAGAGCAGTTGTTGAATTTCAACCTCAAATTCGCTGTCATCAAGAAAACACTATGGGCATATTTATTTAACTGTGGATTAAATAAAAATACAATAATGTAATTTTTTAGTGTGACCATCATATTACATAAATTAATATATATGATTAATTAATATGTTTTATGTCATATTATTGAATACGACTTATTTTTAACATATTATATTATATTATTTCATAGTAAATCAATAATTTATATCGGAGTTAGGCACTTTTAAAGGTGGAAGTCGAGTTGACATATGGCCATGCCGAAGCATATACTGTTGAAAAATTTATGTGGCACAATGTATATTTTATATTTTGACCCTAAAACTTTTGTAAAAGTAAATTTTGACCCTAAAACTTTTGTAAAATTACATTTTGACCTTAAAACTTTTGTAAAATTACACTTTGACCCCAAAATTTTTACAAAATTTTATTTTGACCACAAAACTTTTGAAAAATTATATTTTGACCCTAAATTATTAAAATTTTATATTTTAACTCCTTATACAATACGTGACGGTGCCAAATATGTATTGTATTGTGATAATACAATACAATACATCTTATACAATACAATACACGTTACTAAACATGACCTATATTAAAAAGTTGGAAACACAAAATTTTAACCCAAATAATGAAGAAAACTATTTATACGTCTCATTTAATGACACGAATATTCTAATATATTTTCTTTTTTTATAAAGAATAAACAAAGAAAAAAACCATTGGTATCATCACAACTCTGGTCATCTTTTTTGTTGATAAGAGAAATTCAGGGATCTATAAATATAATGGGAATGAACTCACTTAATTTAACTTAAAGATCAGCTCAATTTCACTTCCAACAAACTACAGACAGGCATGGACCTTAAAATGAGCCATAGAATATCTTAAGCTCAAATTTGATCAACGAAGAAAAATTAATGAAAACAACATGCTTCTTGATCGGTGCAATGGTTTAATAAGCTAACCTCCGCACAATAATACTAATAATAATGAGCTAACCTTCAACTAATAATAATGAGCTAACATTCAGGAAAAAAATTACGAAAAAAAAACTAAGGCCGTTTAGTAATGTTTTCAAAATAATTTTATTTTCAATATAAAAGTAAAAATGAGATTGTTTCGATATTCATTTTAAAATTAATTTTTTAATTTTTTAAGAAATTATTTTAAGTATAATAAAAAAGTGAAATCGTGTTATGTTATAATTATTAATTCATATATTATAATATTGTTGATAAGTATTAAAAAATAAATAAAAAAATAAATTTTAACTATTTTTTAATTCTTTCACAAAAATTATTCTCATTATTTTTATTTTTAAAACATTTACTAAATAAATACAGTTTACAGACCGTTTTAATTTTTATATCTCAAAATACGTACATAAATATTTTTAAAAATAAATAAAAATTAATTCTAAACGCATCTTAAAAATTTTACTAAAAAATCACCCCATCCATTTCATCAGTTTAAATCACAACTCAAATCTTTTTATTTTTTCTATAAAAAAAACATAAATTTATTTATTTATTTATTTTTACAATATTTTCTCTCAATTCTCACGAAACAGAAAAGTATCCCAATTACGTAAATAATAAAACCATGAGCATGGAAATTTTCAATCACTTGTGAAATTTTAGGAGATGTTTTAGTTGGATAATTCAAACTATAATTTGAATCATAATTCATAATTCATTACGATATTTTTTTTTTAAAAAAATACACATAAATTAAAAATTGTTTATTCCTAATGTACTTCTCTCGTCATGATTTCTTGAACAAAAAAAAAAAAATAAAAAAAAAAAAAAGAAAAAAAAAAAAAAAAAAAACTGAAGAAACAAAGAATAAAATAAAATAAAAGTACCTAGACAAAGCTTTCTTTGGATGGTGGCTCCAGGTTGAGATCCAAATCCATGTTGCTGTCCACAGAGACCTCGTTGTTTTTACTAACTCCCTCCTTAACGCCGTCTTCTCCGTCCAAACCCTCCGTCTCAGTCTCACTCCCTTTTATTTCCCTCCATCCCACCGCCGACAACTTACCGTCTCTCCTCTTCAGATAATTTGCCGCCGCGTGGATCCTCCCCAGAATGGCGAAGAACTCCTGAAATTCCTCCTCCGTCACCGTCGCCTCCGTTCTTGGTCCGTCGCCTTCCGCAGCTTTCCGTTTCTTTCCGTCAACTTCGCCGGCATCTCGGCGCTTCCTCTTCCCCGCCTCCATGGGCTTAGCCGGAAAACGATGTCGTGGCGCGGTGTTGATTTAGGCAAGGACTACGAAACAGGGTTTTGGAAATCTGAACATCGGAACTATGGGAGGAAAAAAAAAAGACACTGACGATAAGATTTTGCGAGTTTTCTTGGGCGTGTAATGTTGATTTCAACAAGAGTTGTATGACTAATTATAAAAAAATAATAATAAAAAAATAAGAGTTGTAACTTGTAAGACTTGGGTTGGGCCATTTGAAAATTGTGGTAGTGAGTGATGTCTTTTTGATTGGAGGGCCTCTGCGTCATGCCAATGACGTTTGCAAATTTGTAATAACGGGAGTCTCTTTTGATTTTTCTTTTCCTTATTTTAGAGGAACGTGGAATCTTTTTTATTTTTTTATTTCTAAAAGATAGCAATGTGGAGGCATTTTTATTAAATTAAAATATCCTGTATAAGCAGTTCATGTTTTTCGTCATTAAATTTAGTCTAAATAATATCAAAATAAAAAAATTATGAGAAACTCATTGAATTGAACTTATGAATATGATGGAGTATCCTACTTTGACAATATCATTATCATTAAAATAAAGGATCACATAATAATGAAACGTGGAAGTAATTTTTTTTTTATTAACTTAAAAGTTGGAACATCGAATTCCATACGCAATTCAACTACGCAATTTTGCTAACTGGAATAATATAAGAGACCCCTCAATTTTGAAAAAAAACAAAAAATTTATTTTCACTATAGACCCCTCAATTTTGGTTTGGTAATGAGCCACGCATATTTTTTTTAAGATATTGTAATGATCTTTTTTTTTTTTTTTAAAGAAAGCACGCCGTATAGTAATTTGAAAATTAACTATAAATCATACGAGATACAATAGAGATAAAACTTCTTAACGATAGTTTCTCTATTTTAATCTCACTACAATAATAAAAATATTAAAATAAAAAAAAAAGGAGCAGCTTTATTCGCAAAACATTGTGGTCTGCATCATACTACGCCATGAAATATGGTTTGAAGCCTATGCGGCCATTAACAGAATCACTTTTCAATGTAAGGTTTTCTTCACGTTTCATGAACTCAATATCACGTGACATATCACATAATTTTTTTGCTGAATGATCATATCACATTGTTAAACTAGCAAATCCTGAATCCAGTCATTGAATGCTATATATTTGTCATGTTAAATGATCGAAATGTAACTAGTTTTAAAATTTACTTTTCCTTTTCTTTCGTGGTTAGGAAGATTGATTTCAACTATTAAGCAATAGCATGAAAAGAAATATTTGTGTTTTATCTTTAAATGTGAATTAGAGAGTAGACATACTCTGTTTTTGGTTTAAAGTCTAAGTGAATCATATATATAAGAACTGGTAAAAGTATATATTGATCATTTATCTGTATGATCATGTTGTAAGGTAGAACGTCAAACTTTAAATTAAATCTTGCATGAGATTTACACGTCCTAAATAAGAGTATTAGGCATCATTCATTCCACTGATTTGAGTTTTGCTACAATAAAAAGCTTTCAGAAACAGTCACATCTAAATTTTTTGCTACAGTAAAAATCTCTCACATAAAGTCACAACTCAACTTGAATCAACGAACTAAACGAGCCCTTAAATGACAAAGGACAATTCAGCCCTAGCTGATGACAAAGGACAGTTCAGCCCTAGCTGTCACGTCAGCAAACAACTCTCTTAGGAGCTGACTGCTAGAAAGAAGTGTCAGACATATGATGGAGGTCGACTGCTTTGAAAGCATACAAAGGACAACATGAAGCCGACCGTACCCGCAATCGTAGGCGAAGAAGCTTCTGAAAGCGCTTACGAAATCAAGGCTACACAAAAGATGAGATTCGCGAGATTTGCTTGAAGATTTGCTATTTGTAAACCAAAGATATGAAATTTAAGTAAGGAAACCATCTTGATTGATTGTAATCTCTATCTTTTGAGAATTATCCCAAAAGATAAGGGAAATAACCCAAATTCAAATAGGGATTATGGGCAGTGACCTAAGCTATAAATAAGGGATTATAAGTCAGAAAATTCCTATGTTTGACTCTAAGCATTAGTGCGTGTAATTCTTCCAAAAATAGTGAAATTTATCTCCTTTTCGCAGTGGACGTAGCTCTCGAATTGAGCGTGAACCACTATAAATTATGTGTGTTCTTATTTAAATTTCACTTTTAATTATGTTTTAGATCATTTAATTTATACAAATCATTTAGAAATTTGTTATTATTTTGTTGACAAATTTTCACCGTTAACGGATCACTTTCTCTTAAATGTTGTTGAGAAAAGGAAAGCATAACAAACTCATCTGACCGGACTGAATCCAAAATTCAACCAAAACAATTATGCAATCGAACATGTATCACTTGGCGGATATTTTAGGATTAATTTTATAAATACTTTTAAAATTTGTGTCTTAATTGACCATGCCCTTGAATTTTGAAATTCATCATCAACTATGTGAAATGGTTTAAAATATCCCTCAACGAATATAATTTCATAAATACACCTGAACAGTTACATGCTGCTCCGCCAATACCGAATAAACCTTAAAATAATGAAGGCGTGATGATAGATAGAATCTTACTTGAATAAACCTCAAGTACAGAATTAAAAAAAAAATTAATTTGTATTCTTTTTTTTTTTTCTAAGGAATTTGTATTCTTTTTTTCTCGCTGAAAAAACCCTTCATCCCCCTAAAGCTCCGTCTCTCATCACCAGATATAGAACCGAAAACTTTAGTAATCGGACCGGCAACAACAACAATCAGTACAGTTCTTCCATCTTCATCAAAACTAATTCCCTGTCAATTGCCAAACCCATATCGTCTCCCAATTTCACTACAACCACAAGCAAGTCCATTGATTTTGACTCCCCACTTTCTTCAAATAATTAAAAAAAAAAAAAAAAAAAAAAACTCTAAAGCACAATTTAAAGTAGAAATATAATTAATTTGAGGTGGAAAAAAATGCAATTCTCTGCATTGGTTTCTAAGAGGTTCTCTTTTGAGGTTCAAATCCATGATATTCAATTTAAATCACATCATTCAACAATCGGGGCTGGGTAGAGCTTAAGGATGGTTTACTTTGGGAGTTTGAAGGTCAGAGTATTTACAACTTATTTTTATTTTGAAAAGATTACAACTTACTAAGGATGAACCAAAAGCACAATGAATTTGATTTGAAAATCAATTAGAGTAAAATCCATCTCGTAAATTTCCATTTTTCATTTGTTTTTTTATTTAAGAAAAAAAGTGGATCTTAACCTTGTGCAAATAACAGGTGAAGCCGGCCGTTTCTATTGCCGGAAAGCCCATTGCTAGTAGATGTCAAAAGGGCCGTGCTAGGCCGGCACGGCCCTTCTAATCCCAAGCTCGTGGTGGGCCTGGGCCGTGCCAGGGCCGGGCCTGAGGAGAAGCTCTTAGGCCCAGCACTGGCCCTCGGCCTTAGTCCATAAGGGTCAGGGCCAGGTCGGGCTGGGCCCAGGCCCTTCACGGGCCGGCCCTAGCCCTTTTAAATTTTTTTTAGCAATATTTAATTAAAATAAAATAAAATATATCATATGCCTTCAAAAGATGTGATTTATTGAATTGAGATAATACAAATAAGTATACATAAATGACTGCCCCGTTAAAAACCTTATCAAGTAAAACCCGTTGGGAGACCAGGAAAACCTTAGCGCAGAAAAAAAGAGTGCAGTATTCTAAGATAAGTAAATTACAAAACCTAAGTTCTTCCAGAAGATTCTGTTAAGTTTGAAAAATATTGTTGTGCGGGATTAAGGGGTATTTATATGGTTTTTTGGTGTGGATTTTCAGCTTGTGACCATTGGGCCCTTCGCGTGCCCAACGGTCTAGCGTGCTGGGAGGGCCTCTTGCGGGCTACTTCGCGGGCCGAACACGTGCCTGGGCCGGGCCGTATCGTGGGCCGAACACGTGCTTGGGCCGAACTGGATTTGGGCCGGGCCTCATGGTTTCAAGGGCCTGGGCCGTGGGTTGAGAAGTCACGGCTCAGCCCTAGACCATCAAACGTCCCGGGCCGGCACAATCAGTAACAATACAATATCAGGGCGTGCCAAACCCGGCACTATTACGGATTGGGACGGCCCAGCCCATTTGACACTTCTAATTGCTGGTGAGGAAAAGGAGCAATGTAGAGAGTTAAATACGTAGGGCCCACATTGACATGTATACATGCCACGAGGGATCGTTATTTCCAAGACTCGGGACACAAATCATTTTCCTAAGTATAACTTTTTTTTAATCCCCTCGATCTTGCATTATATATCATAGGTTCACGTACATCTACCTTAATATAAGGTATATACAAAACGTCACCCCATTTGTTCTATGAGAGTAGATTTCAGTTTCACAAGGAATTAATTTCTCTGTCTCACGTTGAAATTAATTTCTTCGCCTTGAAATGTCATAATCTTGAAAATCTTACTCTTACACATAATAAATGTCCGAAATTTCCATGTGCTCCTGAGAACATGTTGGTTTATTAGGTCATTGTCACGCAGACAAATTGAGATACCACTGGATTTGTTTTGGCTGGACATGCGAAATCATAAGCACGAAAACTCCAATAGTTATTTTAATTTACACGTTTAAGTCAGTAATTTTCATCTTAAATTCAAATTTTATTAAAAAACTCATTGGTAGAAACTTTTATTATTTTAAATTTTTTGTGAGAAAAGTATTGTAGACTCGAAATAACGAGTTTGGTCTTAAAAGTTTTTATATGAAAATGAAAATCTTAAGTTAATTAAAAAAGATATATTCTCTCTAAGTCGACATCATATTCTAGCTCTACTTTCAGTATGCTATGATTTCGGCACTCTGCATACAATTATTGCATGGTAGTTGGGTGGTTTAGTCGTTCCACAGTTAACAGCACTACGTTACCACAAATCATGACATTACATTATGGATTCCACTTCCACATGAAAGGGGGCAAAAAACAAAAAGAAAAGGCCTTTACAAGATGGTTAATGGTTAAGCATCCGCACAATTAAAGAGATGCGCAAGAGAGATAGAGAATACTCTTCCACATTTCATCTTTAAAGAGTTATCGTACGTTGCATTCTCACAAAGGCCATAATTAGTTGAAAGAGGTTACAATATTCGTGTCATTGTTCGAATTATAGTTCGTAATTCGTTACAGTTTTTTCTTTTACAAAAAATACACGTAAATTGAGAATAATTCTGAATCATAATTCTGAATCCATCAACCAAACATCTTGTTAACTATAACAAAATATCAATTTAGTGATATTGATGGTGGTTGCTACTTGCTAGCTCAACTTAGCGATAAGGGGCTATGAGAAGTTAAACATATATCAATGAATTAAATAATTAATTTATTATAATATTTTTGCTTGGATGTTTACCAATTAAAAATATGCCTTATTAAGAGGTGCAATAAATATGGACCGACCAAATAGGCCTACATGATGCCTTCATCCTCAACAGTGGTAGATTTAAGTACAGCTTAATGGGGGCTCCATTCAAATTTTTTTTAAAAAATATTACCTTTAAAAATTTAAAAATTTTACATTTAAATCTTCATTAAAATAATATATGTCGTTATTAAAATAAATATATTTTCTTATATGTCCTCACTAAAATATTTTATTAAAAAATATTTAATATACACTTTTATTGAAATGAAAAACTGACTCCACTACTGATCATCGGCACAGTGACTTGCCCGACTTGGCATGTGTTTGTATAGTCCCGGTCCATGTATAAAGGGGCACGTTTGGTTCTAAGATCGTCGAGCTGGCTATAGTTAGCCTCAAGCTCACCCGTGTTTTTTAAAACTTTTTTTCTTCTTAAAATATAAAGTATTAGTCCTATGATTGTTGCATAAGGCCGTTGCTTTGGCTATCAGGGGAACAATCATAATTTTTTTAATTTTTGTAAGATTTCTTTTTTCACCTATAAATACTCTCTCGATCATTCTATTCCACTCCATATAACTAGTTCTCTCAATTTTCTTAATTCTCATAACTTTTTAATTCTCTCAATTGTCTTTTCTCTAACTCTCTTAAATTCTCTAAAAATATCTCTATAAATAGTCTCCGAACTTTACCCTAATTTCACTTTAATCCTTCTTATCAATTCAGTATTAAAAATATGATAAAATATGAGAGAGATGCTAATAGAAAATAACACCCTATTAACAAAATGCGGAATATGCATGTAACCTTGATGAAAAATAACGCTATGTTAGTGGAACATCATCTATATTTCTTTCTTTTTTTAACATTCAATTAACGGAATGACTAAAAAAAATTGAAGTAAACTAATGGTTTAAGCTAACGTTTATGATGTTTTAAAAAATAAAGATGAAAATAAAATTGAGAATAAATTACGAAGACTATTTGTATGATTAATCTTATATTTTTTCTTTAAAAAATAATAAAAAAAGTTTTAAGTGCTAGGTAAAACTTGACACTTGAGGACTCACGTGACTTATCAACCAAAGTACGAAACAAATAAACCCATTTGAGTACCGATAACAATCACTATTCATTGAAAAGTTGCCAGGCGGCTTACATTTTGGCTTTTAGCCTTCACATTTTGTTGGGGGTTGGTCTTGGTGGCCATTGGGTGGAGCCTTGCCCATCTGACTCCAGCAACTAAAATCCTTCGAGGATTCGATCTGCGCAGTGGTGGGATTCCTGTGCTGGTAGGACTGCGGTTATTTGGAAAGAGAGGTGGTGGTACATAGGGTTTGGTGGGTTAATTTGAGTTTTTAATTCGAATTAAAATATAATTTTATGTGAAAATTTTTTATTGTAGTAAAAAAATTAAATGTTATTATTTTTAAAATTTTTTTACTGTAATAAAATTTAAATTTTAAACTCAAATCGATAAAATGAACGAGGCCTAATTAAACCGTGCTGCTCTTGGGTTTTACTACTTTCTCTAGTCAGTACTTCACCTGTCATCTTATTGCTATAGGTTTTGTCGCGGTGCTTTGGATTTTTCTTTTGTTTTTCTTTGCCTTGTGGTTTGCAATAACAATTGTTTTTATCCTAATTTAATTGTGTGATTATTTTGTTTCTAGTGTTAGGTTGTGTTTCAAATCTACCAGATTTTTCCTTAATAATATTTTGTTTGACCTTAGTACTATGGGTCTCTCCATTTTGGTGGATCAAATTTTTCATCAACTGTAGAGACTATTTTAAAGAGACGTGCTATTCAATTGTTTGTGTACCTATTTAGGCGTATATGTTTTCACAACTTGGTACACGTCTACTTCACTTGAATGTTTCATTCAAGTCTATTGGTGAAAACAATTGCCTATAGCAGTCGTGGTTTTATGTAATTAGTGTGTGTATTTTCTTGATTTAAAAGATATAAGATTATTATCATTAGTGACTCCTGAAATTTTATGATCACTATCAATTTGCCCTCTATCCTTTAAATTTTAGATTAGTCTCTCTTTTTTTTTTTTGGCTCGAGGATTAGTCTCAGTTAATCCTTTTTGTAAATTAAATTTTTGCTGAAATTTCACCGGGAATGACGAAATTTTTGGTGACTTTAATGTCGTCGCTAAAAGTTTATCCTGACACACTAAATTTTTTAATGACGTGACATAGTTTCAGCGACGACTTTATGGGCTTTTAGCGACGAATAAGGTCATCGCTAAAGGTTCTGGGACTATAACTGCTCGCAGAACCTTTCTTCTCCATTTTCCTTTCTTTCTTTCTTCCTCTCCTGGGCGGCTCTATTCTCCTTCGCCCTCCACTGCCTCCCCAACCCCTAAAACACCCCAAATTCTTCCCCATTTCACAATCCAATCAATCCCAACCACTTTTATTTCAAGATTTCTCTTATTTTCAACCCAAAAATCCAAAAAACCCAAATTTCCCAAAACCTAATTTGGGCTGAAATTTGGACTCTGTGGCTTTTGTTGGTGGCTGCCCGTGGTAGCTAAGAGAACCCCAAATCAATCACCCCGTTCTTGTGGTGATTAATTGTGAGTTTTTTGTTTTTTTGATTTTGTATGATTTTGGTGAAAATTTTGTTGATGTTGATGTTGTGCTGGTGGTGTTGTTTTAGCGACTACAACACAAGTTTTGTTAGAGAGATTGTAATATATCTCTCAATTTCGATATCACAAAAAATTAGCGTAAAACACATTCGGGAAGAGTGGGCGGGCACAAGCACGCGCTGTAGCGCACGGACGCGCTTGGGCGCTGCAGCCTGCGCAAAACAGACCTCTCGGGTCTGTTTTACTAAGCCCGTGTGCTGCAGCGCACAGCAGCGTAAATTGTTAACGGAAAATGTGTTTTCGTGTGTTTTAGTGATCTGAACTCGAACCATTACATCTATTTGTGATATGTTTTCTCACATATCTGAGCACTTATTAACAATAGAAATAACTATTGATATAAGTGCATCAGCATATAAAAGATAACCTTCAAATTGAAAAGGTATCTTTATGTGAAAGGTTGTAACACTTAAAGAGGATGGATGCATCCCTGTCTTTATTTGATGGACTTCAGAAAATACAGATTTATTATTGTTCTGGAACTCAATATTTTTTGTGGGGTATTGTGTTCAAGGGTTTGTTGTATCTTGGGGGTAATTTGGCATTTTAAAACTCATTAGCAAACTTTGAGAAGTGAGGGCAAATAAAACCTTAAAGGAAAGTATTCCTATACGCCTTAAACCCTCTTTCTGCTTTTTCTATTTTTTTCATCCTCCCAATTCTGAATTTCTTCAACAATTATTAAGGTTTTAATTGCTGCAATGGAGGTTGAAAAGAACATGACGTCTTTCCTCAATCCTAATGTTCAACTTGATCGTTTGATGGTACCAACTTCACCCGCTGGAAGGGAAAGTTGTTATTCCTTCTCACCGTGCTTAAGATCGCCTATGTGCTTAATCCAAAATTGGAGCTACTTTCTGAACCAAAGGAGGATGATTCCGAAGAATTGAATACCGCAAGGAAGAACCGTGGAGATGATGAAATCATGTGCCGGGGTCATATTCTCAACACTCTCTCTGATAGGCTCTACGATCTTTACAACTCGATGGAGTCTCCGGTGAAGATTTAGAACGCTCTCGAATACAAATACAAAACTGAGAAGGAAGGTACGGATAAATTTCTCATCTTGAAATTTCTAGAATTTGTCATGGTTGATACCAAGTCCGTTCTAGATCAAATACATGAATTGCAAGTCATTGTTACAAAACTTCGTGAATTGAAGGTTGAGATTTCTGAATCATTCCAAGTGGGGGCAATTATTGCTAAATTACCTCAAAGTTGGAATGGTTATAGAAAGAAACTCCTTCATAGGAGAGATGACATAACTCTGAAGGAATTACAAAAACACTTGAGAATCGAAGAAGAGACCAAGTCTCGTGATTCCAAGAACAAAAATGTAGATTCCTCTAAAGTTAATGTTGCCGAAGCTAGTAAGTTTTCAAAGAACTTCAAAGTCAATAATGACAAGAAGTTCAAAAAGCCCAGTAATGGCCAAAAGAAATTTTCTGGAAATTGTTTCTTTTGTGGAAAGAAAGGCCATCGCCAAAATGACTGCAGATACAAGAAGAAAAAGGAAGAAGTGAACACCCCACAATCCATGTTTGTAATGACAAGACTATGTTCTTATCTTACAAAGTGGAAAAGGAAGGACAAACGGTTCTCATGCGGAGTAATGATGCAGCGATGGTTGCCGGGAGAGGAGTGGTGGAGATTAACTTTACTTCCAGAAAGAAGCTTACATTGAACAATATTCTTCATGTTCCTGATATTAGAAAAAATCTTGTATCCGCTAGTCTTATGTGTAAGAATGGGCTTAAGATTGTACTTGAGGGTAATAATTATATTGTATCTAAGAATGAGATCTTTGTGGGAAAGAGGTATTCTTGTGATGGCATGTACAAACTAAGTGTTAATAATAAAGATGATGTGAATTCTCTTTATATTGTTGATTCTTTTGATGTTTGGCATGCACGTTTAGCACACTTAAATTTTAGATCTTTGAAATATATGTCTAAACATGGTTTGATTAATTGTAAAGATATTAAAAATGATAAGTGTGAAATTTGTATACAAGCAAAAATGACTAAGAAACATTTTCCTAAAGCCGAACGTAATACTCAAATATTGGATATGATTCATACCGATATTTGTGAGTATAATGGTCTTTTGACTAGAGGAGGAAAGAGATACTTTATCACTTTTATTGATGATTGTTCTAAATACACTTATGTGTATTTACTTAGAACAAAAGATGAAGCCTTTGATAGATTTAAAATTTATAAGGCTGAAATTGAGAACCAAAAAGACAAGAAGATCAAAATGTTTCAAAGTGATAGAGGTGGTGAATATTTCTCAAATGAATTTGATGCTTTATGTGAAGAGCATGGTATTATTCACCAAAATTCAGCCCCCTTTACTCTTCAACAAAATGGATTGGCTGAAAGAAAGAATAGAATCTTTACCGATATGATTAACTCTATGCTTTTTAATGCTAAATTGCCTAATAATTTATAGGAGGAAGCTTTACTTACAGCATGTCATGTTCACAATAGGATTACATCTATGAAAACAAATGTCTCTCCATATGAAGTATAGAAAGGAAGAAAACCAAACTTGATGTATTTAAGGGTGTGGGATTGTCTAGCCTTTTATAGAGTGATTGACCCTAAATCATCAAAGTTAGG
>NW_010363960.1:358850-359551 GCF_000414095.1 Morus notabilis | reverse complement strand
GGATTTTATTTCATCTCAAGCTTTAACCTTTTTGGTTGAAGGAGATAGAAATGGTGTACTTAATAAAATACCATTGTTGCTTAATGTAGAGGAAGATCCAAAGACATTTAATGAAGCTATGACTTCAAGGGATGCCTCCTTTTGGAGAGAGGCCATGAATGATGAAATGGAGTCGATTATCTCGAATCAAACTTGGATCTTGGTCGATCTTCCTCCGGGATCAAAACTAATAAGCAACAAATGGGTGTTTAGAAGAAAGTACAATACCGATGGGTCTATACTAACATTCAAAGCTAGATTAGTAGCTAAAGACTTTAAACAAAAGCGTGGTATAGACTATTTCGATACATATGTTTCGGTAGCTAGATTGACATCCATAAGAGTGCTATTTGCAATTGCATCAATTTGTAATTTGCGTGTGCATAAAATGGATGTTAAGACGGCTTTTCTAAACGGTGATCTTGATGAGGAAATCTATATGGAACAACCCGAAGGGGGTGTACTACTTGGAAATGAAAAGAAGGTTTGCAAGTTAGTCAAGTCACTTTATGTTTAAAGCAAGCACCAAAATAATGGCATGAGAAATTTAATAATGTCATTTTATCTCATGGTTTTAAGCATAATAATGCGGATAAATGCATATACTCTAAATTTACAAATAGTTTTGGTGTGATAATATGCTTATATGTTGATGACTTGCT
>NW_010363960.1:328123-358202 GCF_000414095.1 Morus notabilis | reverse complement strand
TACGAGATGGAATCCATTCCTTCTTGAGAAAGAAGTAGATGAATAATTCTCTTGAGTGTTGATTCAGTACTTGGATTAGTAAGAGCGCTTTGATTCATGAATGTGTTTTATGAATCACTGTCCATTAGAGAATCAATGGTACTCAATGATAAAGAAGTAATTAGAGAGGTTAACGGATTTTACCTTGTTCTAATTATGAATTATTTATGGAGGATTGATCTATATGTAATGACTATATCAAATGGACACTTCGCAGTTTAGAAGTAATTAATGTCTATAATTTCGAGAGTTCAATTCCAAGTTTATAGTGGAGTAACTATTAGAATTAATAGAATTAATTAATTAATTAAAGTGTTTAACTAATTATTAATTTTATTGGAGCTTGAGATTATAGGTCCATAAGTCCCCACGTCGTCCTTGTAATTCTACCAGACACAAAGGGCAAAATGGAAATTTTAGAATTACAGAATTCTAAAATTAAATACTCAAAAAATAATTAATTGAGAATTAATTATTATTTAAATAATGTGATTATTTAAATTTGAATTTGAACACATCTAGATTTATCCATTTAAACTTATTTGATAAGTTGTTCAATTTAGAATTCAAATTAATTTAAGTTTGACTTAAATTGAAATTTGAATTTGAGTCAAAATTGGACTACAGGATAAAAGATGATTTTTCTCATCCTTCCCGATCAGAATTGGCGCCACACACAGGGTTAGAAAACCCTAAGGGTGGCCAGCCACATTAGGGATAATGTGAGGAAATTTTTGTTGTTCAAAATTCAAAATTAGAGATAGGGATTTGATTCTGTTTTGAAGTTTGACTTCTACTCTTTAAATATGAGAATGATAGAAAATTGTAGACACAATTTTGAAATAATTTTTTCAGCCCTAATTGTTGGTGGCCGAATTTCTCATTGAAGAAAAAGAGAGCAAAAATATTTTTCTCCAAAAATTTCACATCGTGCATACATTGGTGTTTGTGAAAATTGGAGTGTTTAAGAAACCTATTTTATCTTACGTGTGCCCATACACACGTCTACGTGGAATCTAGGAATTGACGTGAAAGACTTTGGTATTCTAAACACAAAGATTGGAGCAAGGATTGTTCGTGGTCAAAGAACTCAAGATATCATCCGAGTCGGCTTCCAAGTATTTTTTCCGGGATCAAGTTCTTGATGTAAATTAATGCGATTAATTTATTCGTGCATAAATTAATATAATCTATAGAGTATCTCAAAAGTTTTATGAAAATTTTTGTTATACACGATCCGTCTCCCCGCCACGCTTTCGCACCCGAATTCGATTCGAGAACCAGCAGAAAGATCTTGGTGAAGTAGATACTATCTTAGGTGTAAGAGTGAGGAAGCATAGTGGGGGTTACTCGTTGTGTCAATCTCATTATATTGATAAGGTGTTTCTTAAATTCAATCATTTGAAGTTTAAAGAAGCAAATACCCCATATGATTCTAGTATTAAATTACTAGAGAATGCAGGCAGAGCGGTGGCACAGCTTGAATATGCTAGTGCGATCAGTAGCTTAATATATGCTATGCATTGTACAAGACCCGACATAGCATTTACGGTTTGCAAAATATCTAGGTTCATGAGTAACCCGGGTATCGAACATTGGAATGCAATTGGAAGAGTACTTGGTTATCTTAAAAGAACCATTAACTTGGGTTTGTCATATAATGACTATCCGACCGTACTTGAAGGGTACTCGGATGCAAGCTGGATAACAAGTGCAAGTGATAATAAATCTACATCCGGTTGGATTTTCACAATTACAGGAGGAGCCATCTCTTGGGCTTCTAAGAAACAAACGTGCATAACTCACTCTACGATGGAGAGTGAGTTTATAGCACTGGCCGCTGCAAGCAAAGAAGCAGAATGGCTAAGAAATCTGTTGCTTGATATTGAGTTGTGGCCACAACCTATGCCATCTATTTCTTTGTACTGTGATAGTGAAGCTACTTTGTCTAGAGCTTATAACAAGGTTTATAATGGAAAATCTAGACATATTAGCTTGAGACATGAATATGTTAAACAATTAATAACCGATGGTGTTATTAATATTGTTTATGTTAGGACAAACAAGAACCTAGCGGATCCTTTGACGAAAGGTCTTGTAAGAGACTTAGTCAAAGAAACATCTAGTGGAATGGGACTGAAACCTTTCTTTGAAAGAGTCACCAATGATGGTAACCCAACTATGTAATAGTTGTACCGCTATTCCATAGTTAAATGGGTAAGAATAAATTATTGATATGTGACCGGGTTAGCGCCGAACTTTAATTAGTCCCTTCCAGGATATCGGTGCAAATATAGCTACGTGGTTGAGGTTGAGTTTATACTATTAATGGAGTTCGAGTCTCATAGTAGCTAGAGATATAATTCGAACTTCACCTAAGTGAACATAAGGAATGGTGCCGTTCCTAACAAAACCTTGGTTTAGTCTTGTAAATGTTCATGAATTCAAGATAAAGCACAAGGTCAGAATAGTGCTAAATGATTGGAACAGTTTTTAAGTCTGGGATAACACATATGTGATATATTTTTGGTATTCGCTTAAGAGACAAAATTTAATGCAAAGCACACTATTGTCTTGTGAATATTTTAAAGTATAGTCACTAAGTAAAGGTTAAAATCGAAAGATACCTTCATGTATGTATGTATTTATCGTTGTTAATTCTGAAGAAATATTACAATCTAGTGGGGGATTGTTAGAGAGATTGTAATATATCTCTCAATTTCGATATCACAAAAAATTGGCATAAAACACATTCGGGAAGAGTGGACGGGCACAAGTGCGCGCTGCAGCGTACGGACGCGCTTGGGCACTGCAGCCTGCGCAAAACAGACCTCTCGGGTCTGTTTTGCTAAGCCCGCGCACAGCAGCATGCGCTGCAGCGCGCCTCTTGGGTGCTGCAGCGCAAATTGTTAACGGAAAATGTGTTTTTGTGTGTTTTAGTGATCTGAAAAGGTCTCGAACCATTGCATCTATTTGTGATATGTTTTCTCACATATCTGAGCACTTATTAACAATAGAAATAACTATTGATATAAGTGCAACAGCATATAAAAGATAACCTTCAAATTGAAAAGGTATCTTTATGTGAAAGGTTGTAACACTTAAAGAGGATTGATGTATCTCTGTCTTTATTTGATGGACTTCAGAAAATACAGATTTATTATTGTTCTGGAACTCAATATTTTTTGCTAGATATTGTGTTCAAGGGTTTGTTGTATATTGGGGGTAATTTGGCATTTTAAAACTCATTAGCAAACTTTGAAAAGTGAGGGCAAATAAAACCTTAAAGTAAAGTATTCTTATACACCTCAAACTCTCTTTCTGCTTTCTCTATTCTTTTCATCCTCCCAATTCCGAATTTCTTCAACAAGTTTTAGCGACAATTATTTCATCACTGAAAGAGGCGTTTTAGTGACAATAACACTGTCGTCGCCAAAAACACTTTTAACAACGAGTGTACATCGTTGCTAAAAAGTAATTAGCGACGACAGTGGCTCTTTTAGCGATAAATTTTGTTGTCGCTGAAAAATCATTTTCCTGTAGTGAATGTGACTACATTACTTTCTTTTTTTCTATCTGTTTTTAAGAGAAATTTTAATAGAATGAGTTAAATGAGAACAATTTAGAATTAAATAGATAAAATGAGAATTTTTAAAGTTTAAAAGATAAATTAAAAATAATCTCATATTTCAGAGAGTACGGAGATAATAATCTTTAATATATTGCCATTTGAAAACAGACCTATTCTAAAGAACAACTCGAAAAAAACAGATCTGCTTATTAGATTAGTAAGACCAAACCACATTGGCCACTACAAATTGAGATCAAAAACTATATTTATGGCACAATATTATCAGCATGTTTATTTTCTTCTTTTTGCTAATTGACGATTGGCATATTCCCACTTGTTACTTACGTCACGTATTCACCGAATCACCTTCCCAAAATAGTCACTGAATAACATCACATTATCAATATTAATACGTAATACATAAATACACTATAAATTACACCCATTTTAGCTAAACGAATGGGCATAATTTAATAAAAAAAAATGAAAATAAAAATAAGGAGAAAAGAAAATAACCAAACATGTAGAACAGGAGAAAGTAGATACTTCTAAACCGGGTCACAATCCGGACCCGGTTCGGCGTTCAAATCGAGGCCCAGATTCTCCTCCATCCCTTCCTCTCGCTTCGCCTCTTCGCCGTCTTTAACGCCGTTAGCCTCCTCGCAACTAACGATCTCCCCTTCAAGCATTGTCCTCAGCCTGGAACCTTCCTCCGTCAACTTACGGCCGTCTCCTCCCTTCTTGAAGTGCCCGATCGCCACGTGTATTCGCCTAAGGATCGCGAAGAATTCCTCCACCTCCTCCTCCGTCGCGGCCGTACTCTTCCCTTCTCCGACGGCGTCGTTTTCCCTCGCCTTCTTTGGCCTCCCCGAAACGACGTCGTCGTTCCTCGCCGTTTTCCTCTTCCCCGCCTCCATTCCCCGAGATTCGGACATCTGTCGGTCGGAAAGAAAACAGAACGCCGGTGCTACCGGAGGTGAGAATAGCTTAACTTGAACCCACTGCACTCAGTACTAAACTCTTCAAAATTTTGTTATGGCATTTGGAAAGAGGAGAATAGGCATACGTTCGCCGTTAAGGCGATTATATTCTTCGGGGTATAATGCTTGTCTGACGAGGCTGTGGGAATTCTGATCCGTGAAACCCCACATCACCGCCGACACGTAACGAACATTTCGGTATCTTTAGCTCTTTATTGTCTGACCAAACCGTGAATTTACCAATGTCTCAATATGCTTTTTAGTTTCTTTTTTTTTTTCTTTTTTTCTCTTTCTCTTAATTGGGATTGACTGTTGGGGTGAAGAAGATGACGCAATGAAATTCGTACGGAACGTCATCAGTAACCATGGGTGTAAAACATCGATAAACGTTTGGTTGGAGGATTCAAATCATGTGATTTGAATTATTTTTTATTTATGTGAATTTTTTATGAGAGAAAATATTGTAGCGAATCATAAATCATGATTTAAATCAGAAAATGAATCCCTCTACTAAACGGTCCTTTTTTTAATCAAGTTTGGGTTTAGAGAAATTAGCTATTTAGTTTGTTAATTTGAGTTTTTAATTTAAGTTGATATGTGATTTTATGTGAGAGTTTTTTACTGTTATAAAAACGTTAAATGTGATTATTTTTAAAAGTTTTTCACTATAATAAAACTCAAATTTTAAACTCAAATTTTAAACTCAAATCAGTGAAATAAACAGAACATCTACTATTTTCATGATTTAAGTTAAAAATTTAAACTAAAATTTAAAATTTTATAAGAAAAAATACTGTGTCACATGAATGTAACTAAATGGGTGCATTCACGTGACTCTTATATATGTGTTATAAAAATGACAAAATTTTCTTGAGAAAAAAAAGTTGAAAATTTGACGCGCCATAGTAACAAAAATACTAAACTTTTTATAAATTTAGACAAAATGTATCATTTTGTGTACGCAAAAAGTGAGAAAACTATCATTCTAGGGAAGCTGTTAGAAATTGAGATCACATACACGTATATGTATATGGGTGTATTTGATAGTGCTTCTTGTAATCTAAGGGTTCGTTTTGTTAGAGGATTCAAACTATGTGATTCGAATCATTTTTAATTTACGTGTATTTTTTATGAGAAAAAATACTGTAGCGAACCACGAATTATGATTCGAATCAGGGAACGAATCCCTTTACCAAACGCCCCCTAAATTTACTTCTCCAGCTATTAGAAGTTGATAATGATGTTTGGTAAAAACTATGAAAAGTGATTTTTAAAAATTTTTAAAGAATCTACACCTAAAATCAGAATCAGCTCAAAGACAACTTTAACTTTTAAATTATGAGGAATCAACATAATACAATTAATGATTATCAACAAAGTTATATTAAATAATTAATTATTAATTACTAATTATATTATATATTAATTAATAATTAATAAATAAATATACTTAATAACTAATAAATTAACAATAAAATAAGTAATAATAGGCTATTAAATAAATAATTATTAATTAATATATCAATCATATATTATGTTAATTATAATCTATTAATTAATAAATAGTTTATAAATAAAAAACAAATAGTAATTACTCAATTAATAATTAATATTAAATTATAATTATTCATATGTAATATATTAATCAATAATAATTAACAATTGATCATTAGTAATTAATTATTATAAAAAGAATAATTGTTAAAAATTGATCATGTGATATATCAAATAATAGATTATTGAATAAATATTAGTAATTAATTAACTAATTATTTAATTATGTATTTAAAAGTTAATAATTATGTATAATCTAATAAATATGAGTACATTACTAATATAGTAATTACTTATAACTAATTACTAATTAATATTTTAAATTATTTAGCATATTAATTGTTATATAAATAATTTAATTATAAATTTACTCATTAATGATAATCTATCCATTATTATTATATTATTAATATATTAATTTTTATTTGCTAAATAATTATCAATTATTAATTATTTTATATATTAATTTCAAATTATTAATTACAGTCATTTTAACTACTCATAACAATTTAAACTCACGGTTTACCAAATATTATTACACTGCTATTAGAATCAACAACACTTATATAATTATAATTTACTAAACATTCAACTATTTTTTATAATAATTTCTTTTTCTTCAGCACTAAAAGTAATTTTTTCATAATCTATACCAATACTAAACTAGTCCTATGTTCTGAACTACATTAGTATTTTCGGCGTGAAAATCCTCGGCCTGACGTCAACAGGAAAAAAAATGGGAGAAAGAGGGAAATATGTCAAGACTTGAGATGAATTAAAATTAATAGGCTAATAGTTTACATAAGTTAATAAATAGGTCAAATTACTATTTGCGTCCATAACTTGTCTGGTTATGAACCATAACTTGACAAGTTATTGTTCATAATTTATCTGGTTATGAACCATAACTTGACAAGTTTGTCTATAACTTATATGGTTATGAACCATAACTTATCTGGTTATGAACCATAACTTGACAAGTTATGACCTATTAATTTCTATAATTAAAAATTAGTCTATGTACTTTCTTAAGCTTTTCATATTGGTCTATTTATTACTATTTCCGCAAAAAAAATCGACTAATCGAGCATCTTCTCTTGGTGGGCCAATGAAAGTAATTTCTTCACTTTTATGCAAAAGCCACCATAACAAGTCACAGTCCGCACGGACTTAAAAAAAAAAAAAAGATTTTCATTTACAATTGTGAAGGGCTTTTGATGTGATGAAAATATGGCCATGCATTATTAGTTAAGCACCATATATCATTCATTATGAGATAGATAAAAGAGTATTGTTGTGAATATCTCGAATTTTTAAACGATAAATTACATCAAAATCACAACATGATTAAACAATGATGAAATAGAATAAATTCTGAAAAAAAAATCTTATTCATAACAACATAGTGTGAGTAAGATACAATGACGAAGCCAAGAATTTTGTTAAGAGGGGACTTGAGTTGAACAAAAATTTTAAGTTAAATGAATATTGTCCTAAATATTAAAAATCTCACAGTTTAAACTAAATCAAGTAGTATCGTATGATATTTTGTTTGTTTGGAGTTCTTATATTTGAAATGATAATAAATAGAAGAAAAATATTTAAATAATAAGTAATAATCAAAGGTAAAAACTAGGAATGTCTGGGCTTGAGCTCCTTCTGTCCCTTACTTTGGTGTGTTTGAATGGATGGAAAGGAATGGAATAGAATGAAATGGAATTTTAGTTTGATGTTTGGTTGGATTTATAAGCAGAGAATGATCATTCAAAAGAAATAGTCATTCACCTGTTTTGAGTGAATCATCATTCCTTCCTCATATAGGAGGAATGGCAATTCTAAGTTCTTTTTTTATTTTTTTCTATAATTACACTTCAATATTATAATGTAATTAAAAGATATTATATAGTAGTTATATCTTATAATATAATATAATATAGTTAATAATAAAAATTATTATAATATAATATAGTTATAAATTCTAATATATTTATTTAATATTCAATAATAATATATAATATATTATAACGTAATTATATCTTATAATATAATATATATAGGATATAATATAATATAGTTATAAATTCTAATATATTTATTTAATATTCAATAATAATATATAATATATTATAACGTAATTATATCTTATAATATAATATATATAGGATATAATATAATATAGTTATAAATTCTAATATATTTATTTAATATTCAATAATAATATATAATATATTATAACGTAATTATATCTTATAATATAATATATATAGGATATAATATAATATAGTTATAAATTCTAATATATTTATTTAATATTCAATAATAATATATAATATATTATAACGTAATTATATCTTATAATATAATATATATAGGATATAATATAATATAGTTATAAATTCTAATATATTTATTTAATATTCAATAATAATATATAATATATTATAACGTAATTATATCTTATAATATAATATATATAGGATATAATATAATATAGTTATAAATTCTAATATATTTATTTAATATTCAATAATAATATATAATATATTATAACGTAATTATATCTTATAATATAATATAATTATTATTATATTATTATAACTATATTATATTATATTACATTTTATATATTATAATATTATAATTATATTAACAATTTTAATAATATTGTTATATTATATATCATAATTATATAATAATAATTTTATTATATTATATTACATTTTCTATATTATATTGATAGATAAAATATTAGTGTTATATATATCATAAGGGTAAGTTTGTCAACATGAAATATTCATGTTTCATTCCAGAAAATTCTTAAAATTACAACCAAACAAATGAATCAACTTTCTTTTTCATTCTCATTCCCATCACTATTCCCCCACTGTAACCAAACGCATTAGGGAATTTATATGGTTGGAGAGTAGGAGTTGTACTTCTTCACTATTAACAGATATTGTTTTAATTGTTAAATTAATTTTCTCATGATTTGATCTATGAAATAGAGTAGTTTTTTATTGCGTGGACTGTAAATTTTAAAAGTGTTTGCTCTAAAATAGGCTGTTTGAAAAATGAGAAAATTGCTAAGTTTACCCTAGAGTGTATGGATATTAATTTTTACCCTTTACTTTTGATTTTTTTTTTGTTGGTTATGAATTTCCTACTTTTAATTAATACCATTTTGATTAATATAGTTATTTGACTAAACATAATATTAATCAACAGTAAAAGGTAAAAATCTTAACTCAAGCACTCTAAGCCTTAAAAATTCAAAAGGAAAAATTCAAAATGAATATTAGAGTCTAAGAAGTATTTATCTATTTTTCTCTTAAAAAATTAATCTAACAGTTAAAACAATACTTCACAATTCCTTCTATAGAAATTCTCATTGGTGTGGGTGGTTTAATCAGAGACCACACAGGGCAGCTTGTCATTGATGCTTTTGCCAAGAAGATACTGGCCGCGCGCGAGGGTTTATTGTTTGCGACGGAGAGCGGGCTTTCTATTCAAGATATTGAATGTGACTCTATCAACGCAGTTAGTAGAGTTCGTGATAAGGAATGCGTTCAATTGTTGAGAATGCCGGCCGTTGTTTTGTTTAACAGAGTAGGCAGTGATTATTGTCCATGTTCCTTGGACTAGGAATCTAGCAGTCCATACGCTAGATCGTCATGTTTTTTTTTTTTTTTTTTTTTTTTTTTTTTTTTAATTGTGACTAATTATGATTAGAGGAGAGCCCGTTATGTATTTCAGATATTATGATTGTTGAGTCTTTTGACTCGACCTGATAAAACAAATATCTCCCATTTAAAAAAAAAATAAATTGAGAACATTTATACATATGTTTGTGTATGTATTATTATAGAATCACTTATGCACGTTACGTCATTTCTTAACTGCTAGTGTATCTATGTGGAAGTATTATACAATAAATAGGAAGTTTCCCGTGCGTGAGAACTCGGCAAAAATAAAAGAGCGAAGATAAGTACTTAGCAAGTGTATATAATATAAGGGTCTATTTAGTTCGTTGATTTAAATTTTTAATTTAAATTAAAATGTAATTTTATATGATAATTTTTTACTGTAATAAAAAAATTAAATATAATTATTTCTAAAAATTTTTTACTATAACAAATTTTAAATTTTAAATTTAAATTGATAAAATAAATAGAGCTAAGACTCCATTAATCCGATGCATTATTGGAGTTTTTCTTGTGAGTGACATAAAGACAAGGAAATCAAGTCATGTGATAGGGGGGGTAACAGACAGAATCAACTCGCAATAGGCCCAGTCATTTCTCATCAAACTTTTCTTCATTTTAATTGGTATTTTGTCAACTAAGTAAAGGACTCCTTTTCAGTCCCTTCACACCTAATAATATATATATATATATATATATGTATGATAATATATATATATATATATTTATGTCTGTGAAAGCAAGTGATGAGTATCCAGCCTCCTCTTGCGAGTTGGGTTTTGGTTCTTCAGACTAAGCAGAATTTTGGAAAAGCGTCAGCAAAACTCTGTGGGGGATGAGAAAACGACATCCAAAATTTTCGTATTTCGTCGCTTGAGTATGGGCTTTCTATTTCAGAATCGTCATACGCAATCTTGAGATTATCAAGGATGTATGTCGTTCTATACTTGGTCAGTAGCGCAAGTGAAAAGGCTTTCATTCATGTTTTGAATTGTACCAAAAAAAAAAAGAAAAATTGCAGTGCATTAAAAATAGAATTACTTATAAAAATTCTATTTAAATTATGATCCTTATAACACTTGTTATCTGATCTTTAAAAAATAACATCTGTGCTCCTGAAAAATAAAACGTTAACAAAAAAATCCCTTTCTATTAGAATGTTAGACAAAAATATCATGTGTCATACAAACGGGGTGGTCTATAAACATTTATTGCACAATTACCATTCTACCCATTATTTTTTTTTTTTGTATGAAAATAGTTTTAGAAATACATTTTTTTTTTCACTAATATCGAACAGCCTAGTTTTTACCTTGTTATGCCGTTTGGATCAAAAATACCTTGAAAGGCATGCTTTTGTTCACTTCCAACGGAGAAACATGCATTAATTTCTCAACTTTATCGAAAGAGAAAGAAAAGGGGCAACATAAAGACCAAACTGAGATCAAAATTGTGAGGCAAGGGAAAAGATGACCAAAATAACCCCATAGTATGCACCACAAATTAACCAAATATGAATTTCCGTCCAATATTCTAATGTTTATTTTTTTGAGGCATGAATGTCACTGTCTAAAAATCGAGAGATAAATTGTTACAAGATTATTGTTTGAGCGGAATTTTTATAATGAATCCTTCAAAATATGTGCAATCTGTCTTCAGTCAAAAAAGTGTGACCTCAATATTTGTGTGTGAAAATTTTTTAATCTTTAAAAGGTAAAGAAAATAGATATGATATGTGGAATTATTGGCCTGACTTTCCATGTTCAAGGGTAGGGCAGTTAATTTTTTGATTTAAGGGTTGGGAAGTTAATTCCCCGTCAGGGCAGTTAATTTTTTGGTTATGGGTAGGGAAGTTAATTCCCTGTCCGGTAGCATACTTATAGAAAAAGGTAAATGAAGAAAATTGAAGATTAAAGGTTGTTCGGTTCGAGTTTTTAATTCGAATTGAGATATGATTTTATATAGAGTTTTTAACTATAATAAAAAAATTAAATATGATTTTTTATAAAAAAATTTAACTATAATAAAATTAAAATTAAAAACTATTAACGAGATAAATAGTAAATAAATGAAGCCGACGAAATTATTTGGGTATATTGTACTGATTTCGAAAGCGGCATCAGATTCCTTGGGCTTGCAGGTTTTGGCCCATTTCTGCAGCCGCATTAATTGCAATCAACAATTTCAACTAGCTGGCGAATATAGTCCACGTAGAAGATTTGTCCACTTTTGTTTAAGAGAAATGTAGAGCAACTTGAGGTTTATGGATCTGCCTATCTTAAGGAGTTTTTTTCCCTTCATCAGGCAAAAAAAAAAAAAAAATTCAAAAAACTTTTTTAGCACTTTTTTTCTACTTTTTTCTTTTTAATTCTTTTTCCCCTTTAGTTTTTTTTTTCTTCTTCTTTGTTTTAAATAAGTCGCCCCCATTTTTAATTAGTCTAAAGCAAAATGGGTACTTTTTGGGTGCTCAGCAAAATGTTTTGTTGAGCTCTTTTTTTTTTTTTTTTTTACTTGCTACTCTTTCCCTTTTTTGTCTCTCTTTTTCATTCTTATAATTTTTTTGTCTCTTTTTTTCATTCTTATAATTTTTTTTCCTATTATACATTTTTTTTTCTTTTCTCTAAATTGACCATCATAAATGTATTCTTCTCTCTAATACCCTATTGAAATAATTTCTTCTCTTACATAATCGGTGTGGCAAATTTTTTTATAACAACAAAACAAATATTTTATAAACAATTAGTATTTTAATTTTTTTGGCGTTATTAACATGTCAGTAATTAACATTAAGAATTATAAATACCAACAACGACACTGTATTGATTTATGATAATTACTAAATAATCTGGAGTGACATGAAAAAAATAATAATAATCAAAACTGGTGCTTTTTCATAAAATACTTTTTTTTTTGTGCTATATAAAAAATCAATCAATAGCATGTATCATTGTGATTATGATTCTATATTACTTTGTAACTATTTACAAATTCACATTTCCCATTCTAAACATATATTGTGACGGAAAGATGTATAGAGTTTTAAACGACATCTTTTGACTGGCAATCTTTTTAGGCTTTTTTCATGGATATCTCCTCAACTTCATGGGTTTAGCAAATTGATTTCTTGAATTTTTTTTCTTGATAATTCATCCCTTAAATTTTAAAATTTGTTGCAATTTTAATCAAATTAAAAACGAAGTTAAAAATTTAGATGATATCTTCCACGTGAGGGCTTAATAAGGATAATTATAATCTTTTTGCATCGAATTGAACCGTTTATACACGTCATGAACGAAAATTTTTTGAAATTGGAGGACCCCTAATTTTCTCTTAAAACGGTTGACTCCCAATTTCAAAATTTTTTTTGCTTGTGATGCGTATATGAGGATCAATTCGATACAAAAAGATATTAATTACCCTCATTAAACACTAACGTAAAAAATATCATCCAAAGTTTTAGATTCGTTTTCAATTTAACCAACATTGCAATTAATTTTAAAGTTAAAGGGTTAATTACAAAAAAAAAAAAAAAAAGGTTAAGAAAGTAGGGGGTATAAATAGCCATCTTTTTAATAGATCGCCCGTCTTTCAAACATTATCCGTGAAATTCTATCAGAATATTACATGTCTTATTATTTTATTTTTAACAACGAAACATGCTCATGTTGAGACAACATTGTTCTGAAATCAATGAAAACAAATTTATTTTTTATGGTGATTGTCACTCTTCTGATAGAGCAACTCTTGGAAAAGACCATGATTTGAGTCATCCCGGTCCGTGGCATAAAAGCATAGTACTTACTACCAAGATTAAATTTGGGACCATTTTTGTCACTTTGTTTAACGCAAGCAATTCAATGCAAGGACCAATATCATTCCACATCTTCTCTAATTTCTCTCACATTGAATCTCTTTCATTCTTTTTTTTTTTTTTTCTGTATGCGATGCCTATGTCTAAAATTAAAATTAACAATAAGTGGCATATTTTCAGCAAAAATCTATGTGGCGTATTCCTTAAAGAAAAGAAAACAAGCTAATTAGTGGCACATTTTCTTTTCCAACCAAAGCTCCTTCGAAGATCTTTCTGATTGGTACAAAGATAAGATTGATCAATTTGTGAACCTTTGGATTGTGGGAGCCCATTTAGAAGTGCCGTGATACCCCTTGACTTGTATCCACTTTTGAGGGATCTACTCAAAGAAGTCTGGACCTTGCTAGATGTGCTGGGCCTAGGATTTATTGAAAACATGGTCCATGCCATGTAGTATTACCTTTTTTTTACCCTCTTTTAAAACGATTGAAATAAATATAATATTTATTTATTCGGGATAAATACAGTATTTAAAGTTAAATTCTCAACATAGATATTATAAGAGAACTTTTAAAAATGTCATCAATAAAGTAACACTATTTTATTCTACCAATGTTGTTAAATTTATCTCATATCACTAATAATTTACATGTTATTTTTTTTATAATCTGTAGGTTATCTTATCTTTCGTAACCTGCATGTTATCAATTTGTAACTTACATGCTATTTTCAGTAATGACCTTAAAATTTTATATAGTGACATAAATAATAGAGTTGAAAAAAATAATGGTTAAATTTAAATTTTTTTGAATATTATATTTATAAATAAATACTGTATTTATGTTTGATAAATAAATATGTTATTTACTTTAATCATCTTAATATAATATTTACTTGAAAACCGTTTCCAATCGTCTTAATATAATATTCACTTGAAAACCGTTTCCAATCGTCTTAATATAATACACTTGAAAACCGTTTCTCTCTTTATCACTTATTATCAGGTATTATTTGTAGAACGTCCCATACAATACAAATGTTAATGTGGAACAGCGATCCATAACTTATGCTAACATTCATTTCTCCATGACTTATGCTATTCTTTATACATGAATCCCTTTTCAATTATTTTTAATCCTTGGTCCTTATACTTACTGCATTTTTCCTGTCACTACACCTAATATTGATTAATTAATTTCTGTACCTCTGCTTTGGAATATTGTTCCATTTCCCTAGTCCAGCTATACTGACGTGCTATTCTTTATACATGAATCCATTTTCAATTGAAGTGTAACTCCATACTCATGTGACCAACACAGAAATAGAACGCTTTTGATATTATTAAGAAATAAATGTTAGTATCACTTTTTCTGTCATTTTTTTGTCACTCTCTATATTAACTGTTTAATAAAAATTTATGTGTCAAACAGTAACTTTATACACAATGCGAAACGCTTCTTCAAATTAAAAAAAAAAAAAAAAAAAAAAGAAACTCAAAAAGTCCTAACCAAATCAAAAAGGCTTTTTCTTTCTTTTCCAATGACCCCACACAAAAATACAAGGTCAGTTTTTTCCCAAACTATAAGGTCACTTCGTTGCTATCCAATATGTTAAAATTATTCTGTAGGGGCACATATAATAATAAGGTTGTAATTATGTGGCGGTCTTACATAAGGAAGACAATTTCATAATGGTGTTTTATAAGACGAGGATCAATAATCCAAAGATGATCTTTGTCTCCACGTCCATTACTTAACACTGATTAATTATTATTGATATCACTAGTATATATTGAGCTCGATTCTCGCTGTGGCTTGCTAGCATCCAAATTCGTATTTTCTTTAGCTTTACGGTGAAACTTTTAACCCATGTTTGGGAATCCTAGAAAATCTTCTGCTCACTCTCTGAAGCTGTGCGCATTGAATTGAATAAACATTTAAGAATATTTTGTTAATTCCCTTGAAAACAAAAACAGAGAGAATATTTTGTTACTTTACAATTATTATTTATGGTTGCGAGTAGTATCGTCTCCCTATCATCTCCCTAGAAAAACCCGTCACAGTTGTTGGTTTTTCTATGCAAATAGAGGCTCGTTGTATTAATTTGATTAATGTGGAACAGTATTCAAGTTTCAATGAAGTGAGAGAGAGAAAAAAAAAACTTTTGACTGCTTCATAACTAAAGTTTAAGGTCCAGTTCATTTCACCGATTCGAGTTTTCCTACAGTAAAAAATTCTCAGAAACAGTCACATCTAACTTTTTTACCACAGTAAAAAGCTCTCACATAAAATCACATCTCAACTCGAATTAAAAACTCAAATCAACGAACTAAACAATAAGTAAATATGTACATTTTCAATCGCAATCAACCTTTTCATTTTACTAAATGTCATGGCCTAATAGTAAAAATTATTACATTTATGACATGTTTACTTATTGGGGAATGAGAATCGGAATTAACTCCATGTTTACTTACCTATTTTATCTTAGAATGAGAGTAGAAATGTATGGGTCCCACACCAATTTGTGGTAGAGGAATGTGATTGGCACTCCCTCCACCCCCCACCGGATTGGCACTCCCAATCTTAATAGTAAATATTAATTACGATTTTACCCTTAATTCTACTAACAAATTTGTAAATAAAAAAGTAAAAAGTAAAAAATTGAAAAATGTCCTAATTTACTTTCACGCCTCGCGTATCTCATTGCTCACTTCCTCTGATATTTTTTTTCTTTTCTTTCTTTTTTACTAGTGCCATGGACGAATTTATATCAATGCAAATAATTAAATGAAATTAAGATAGCTTTTTTTTTCATGCTTATAATTTGATTCTTGTGTTATGCCTATTGCTTTTCATTTTTCAATCTATATCCTAAATTGATTTTTGTTTTCTATAATATGCAATGTAATGCTAAATCTAATTTTATATGCTGATAATGTAGAGTAACCATGTCTCAACTTTTAGCACAAAATAAGAGAGTAATTAACAAAATCTAATTACTAATTAGTTATTCTAATTTAGATGTTTGATTTAGTGTGATTAAAAAAAATCTAATTACTAATTAGTTATCCTAATATTAAGATAGTTAGCATAATATACAATTTTTTTTTTTTTTAAGTTCAACACACAATTTTATCTACTAAAAGGGTAGGTAAGTAAATTTATAACAGTTTATTTCGATTCTAGACGTAAGTAAACCCATGAATGAGATTGGAACAGATTCCGACTCCGATTCATAGAACCTAAGTAAACAGCTTATTCTAACTCTGATTCATGTTCACTCCGATTATGGATAAGTAAACATGCCATTAATGTGTATACGTTCTCATGTATATTGACCGTTAGTGTATTTATCATTCCATAAGACTGAGATGACACATCTTGTCGAGAGATAGGGTCGGTCCCTATGCCATTCCACAACAATTTCTATCGACGTCTAAAGCGTATATAAGGTCTAGATGAGTATTTTAATATTGTTGATCCATTCCCAAACTTCTGTTTATGGAAAAAAAAAAACTCATTATTTCTTCTAGTTCAGATATATAAACCAGAAAGAGAGAAGAAAAAAAAATAACTTGCATGTTTAGAATTGTTCTTATTTTTTTGTTTTTTACGTTTTTCGATAAAGAAAAAATAAAAACGATTTTAAAATGACTTTTGACACAATTAAAAATAAAAAATATTGTTTGGTTTAATGTAAAATGGGAGAGAACTTAAAAATGACTTTTAGTCGTTTTTTATTTTTTGTTTTCGTTTTCTCCTCTCTCGAGCAGAGAGAGAGACATTAATGGGTTTTTTTATACTAAAAATAATTTATTGATAAAACTATCAAACGCATTTTTAAAAATAATTTATATCTAAAATTGAAAACATTTTTATTTCTCTTTTCATACAAAACACAAAATCATTTTAGAACGAATTCCAAACGCACCTAACAAAACTTTGACAGATTTGTGTCATGATTGATAGGTTCGTATCATGACATTTTTATTCAATTTAGATAGAATCTCAATTCTTTAATAATAAAACTAGTATCTAGGCCATCCAGAAAATGCGACAACTTGCTCGCTGCGCATCTCAAAATATAAAACTAATGTTATAGCTAGTAGTTGGTTTCTTAAAAAGAAGTAGAAAAAGAAAATCCAAAATGGCTTTTATTTTTGGTAGTTCCAAAATGGCTTTTATTATCAGTAAATTGTTCAGGTTCAAATATATGTTTCTTTGCTACACTTAAAAATCGGTTTAGATTAAAACAGGAGCTTATAAAAACAAAGAAAACCAAAGAGCGCAAAAATATTTGATGCAATTGTTCTTTATTTTTTCTTTTTGAGAAGATTTGATGCAATTGTTCTGTTTTATCCTTTTCATTTCTTTACTTATTTACCATCAGAACTTTCCAATCTAATATCACATGATACGGTAGTACATATATATGAACATAACTGTCTTGTCCCTGAGGAACGTCTGGTTGTTTTATGTTTGGTTCAATTGGCAGACAATAATCTGTTGTCACATGATATTTCCCTGGTTTAGCCAAACATGCAAAAGAAAAAGGGAAATTTGTATAAATATACCTTATATTTTAGGTTAATAATTCAAAAAGTATATTATCTATTTGAGACTTCATTAATTGTCAAATTCATGCCTTGGATAGGTACTCAATTCTCAAGTTTGACTAAAACAGTGATGAAAGTGCTCTTAAATAGGAAAAAGAAATGAAAAGGAAACGAAAAGGTTTTAAGAACATAATCCTTCACTAAGAAAAGTTTCTTGGTATTTTTTTATTAATTTTTAAAATTCTCTCTTTATTTTTTTGGTATCTTTTTTTATCATTGTAGGTGTTAAAATTAAGAATTGACTAATTTAGAATATAAATTGAAATAAATAAATACTTTTTTGAATAAATCTAAAATACAAAATATATTCACGAGAGTTTCCAAGAAAAACACCCCAGATAGATAACATCGATTTGTAAACCAAGCAAGGGAAAATTGTCCCACGAAGAGAGAAAATTTTGGCAAGTATTGTAGAGTTAAATACTAAGGTCCACACAGCCACATAGAGTCAAGGCAGAATCACGTTTTCGTTTTTCTCAATTGATGAAGTTTTATCGCATTTGTCTGCACACTGAAATTCAATAATTTTCTTGTTCATTACTCGAAGCATATCATTGTTTTAACTGGACCATCTCATTTCTGTGTTTTCAGTAGCTCGGTGTTTGATATATATATATATATATATATATATATATTGATGGCTTCACCAATTAATCTATCTATCATGCTTAAGGTTTTCACTAATTGTGAGCATAGTTTCTCAAAATTTTAAGTTTTACCGTGTAATGAAAGCATCATATCAATTGACTAGAACTTTACTCATTCATTTTATTTTCCGGTCTTTTATTAAAGAGAATTTCTCTTGTATTTCATCTTTTTAAAAATTACTGGTGTTATTTATTTATCAATCATTAAATCTATATTACTTTTCAATATGATTTAATTTTTGATTAAATTTAATACAGATTTAACAATTAATAAATAAGAAACACTAATATTACTAAAAATGAGAAAACATCATAGAAAGTTTCTTTATTAAAAGATCATTGCTTTGATACTTGGCTTTTAAGTTATAGCTAAGGCTTCCTAAGTTTGTCAGTTTATTTTCTACATTTTTTAAAATCAATAGAACTATCTTTTTTTAGTTGAGATAAAAGTTAAGTATCATTACGAAATATCCCGGACGTTTTTTAATTTTTCAAAAGTGAACCTTCCATTTTTTTATTGTAATTTGATTCTTGTATTTGACGTAAATATTATTATTCTAAGAACGTTATTTGGCTCAAATTAGGCCGCGAAAAAAACATTAATGTCTTTTGAGTAAGTGAAACGAACATGCATTTTACTGAAATGCTAAATAGGATGAATAAGTCCCTATAAATTGTAATTTTGAAATTATGAAGCCATCAACATACATCAGCACCCTCGTAAAAGTAATAATATTTCAACTAAAAAAGAGTTATAACATGTATAAGTACCTAAAAAATTATCTATTTCATCCAAGCATTAATTTACTTAGGAAAAAAAAACGCATTAATTTACTTAGGAAAAAAAAAGCGCATTAATTTCATTGTTGGTCCAAGATCGTTAATGTACTGAAGAGAAAAAAAAATTGAGAAAACTTTTAGTAAAAATTTGTTTAAATTTATTGTTGTTACTATTATTATCATGTGAAAAATAAAGAAAGCTATTATTTTCAAATAAATAAATAAATAAATAAAGCAAGCTATCAGGTCAAAAAGATAAAAACCAATCTAATAGCTCTTCTTGTGATACTACCAGTAAGTCTTAAAAAAATAATAATAATAATAAAGAAAAATAAAGCAGGAGTTAGTGCGTTACAGCATTGGACTACCGCATCTCGGACAATTATTGTTGGTTATTTTATTTTATTTATTTAACCAACTATTATCACTTTCTAAATTAGAGATTACATTTAAGAAATGTAAGATAGCTAATATAATTAGGTCTCATATGTGAGTAAATTTGTTTTGTACTTTAAACTTCCAACTGTACCCGATTATTATAACCAAACGCATAGAAATATGAATAGGAGTATTAAATTTTAATCTTTTCATTTACTGTTTTTAAATCTAAAGAACTAGTCCTAAAATTACATTAGTTTTCCACCGACACACTTCACTGGCCAAATTGGAAATTAAGAAAAAATAACAAAAGAATACGAATAACAGAGAGAGAAATCAATCAACAGTAGGATACAGGGAAAATAAAGAAACACCATTGTTCCCCAACATCGTCGTATAGTTCCCATTTTTTCCGTAACTGGTGGACCTAACGATTCCCGCTGCCGAGGAACACGATTTTAAGAACAATCAACTAGAAAAAAGAGTAACTTTTTTTTTTTTTTTCCACAACTAGTTCATATTGAGACAAGATTCAACAAGTTAGAAAAATCTTTCAATATATACGTATGTTAAAAAAGGGAGAGCTTTTATGATAAGTCTTCTTAGGGGTAGAACTTATTTTTTACTGTAAGACATGATCAAAATTACATCAGTTAAATAAATATGTAGAACATATAATTTTTAATATAAATATAATGACTGTAAATAAAACATTATTGGTAATTTATCTTTTTTAGTCAAACTAAAAAAGCTTCTAAAAAAAACTAGAAAAATCAAAAGGCACCCTAACAAAACTTGAGCAAAAAAAAATTCAAAACCCTAAGAAAATCTTAGCTAAAAAAGAGATTTTCTCTAGTAAAGTTCATTATCAACAAAGTAAGTTTCTAATTATTAAATTTGATCAAAATCACATTAAATTTAAAAATATTAAATAATTTTTTATACAAATTTAATGGACTTAAAACAAATACTTTTCGATAACTTTGAGGACTTATCGGAAAAACTAAAAAAAAAAAATTGTTAACAAAGGAATATTATGGCCATTGGACTATTGGACAAAGATGGATATAACTTGCAAGTTATTCGTGAGTGCAGGAAGGGATTGAAACGTTTTCGAAGCACCGAGAATCACGGTTTTGACTTCGTCACGTCCTGTGTCATGCCATCAACACAAACAATATCTACAAGAAACAGGTCGGATTCAATGCGGTTAGACTCAAGCCGTTTATTCTACTTCCGCATCTCCTTAAATCTCATTTATTTTTACCGATTTAAATTTAAATTTTAAATTTTTTATAATAAAAACCTTTTAAAAATAATTTAATGTAATGTTTTATTATAATAAATTTTTTTTATAAAATTACGTCTAAATTTAAATTAACAAACTAAGCTTGCCTTTATATTCTTTACTGTAATCCACTCGTTGCAGCGCGCCAAAAAATATCCTCTGAAATGGCGCCCTTTGCACAGCCGCAGCAGGTGTCAAAGATTACCACTCACTGGAGCTAAAACCAGAAACTGGGGTCCACAATAGGAACCAAATCATCTCTCAGTAGGGCCCAGTGGCCCCCATCTTCCATCATAATCACGTGCACAGGACGGTCTTAGGCACCCACACGTATCCAATCACTCACTCCTTTTTATCTCTCATCATACCATTTATGTGCCTCCTTACTTTGTTTTATAAAAATCCAACTCCCAACTCCCCCAGTACTCCTCGGAGCCAGTCTTCACTTCACTAGCTCCTCTTCAGAGTAGTAGTGAAGAACAAAACTCAAACATGTTTTCCTCTACCAATTTATCTCTCTCTCTTCTTATTCTAGCACTGCTTTTATCTTTCTCCGCCGCGGGCAAGAGCAGTAAATCGGCCCCCACCAAAATCGGCCAAGGCTACCGCCTCATCGCCGCTGAAGAAACCCCCGACGGCGGTCTCGTTGGCCACCTCCAAGTCAAGCAAAAGAACAATGTCTACGGCCCCGATATCCCCAACTTACAACTCTTCGTCAAGTAAGCAAAAACAAAAAATAAAAAAAAGAAGAAAAAATTCTTTTTTTTTTCTCTCTGTTTTCTTGTTCATATGTTTCATTTCTTTTTGTTATTGCAGGCACGAAACAGAGGATCGTTTAAGAGTCCACATAACAGACGCGGAGAAACAAAGATGGGAGGTTCCGTACAACCTCTTGCCACGGGAGAGTCCGCCGGCGCTGAAGCAGGCGATCGGACGGGCACGGAAGATTCCGATCACGACGGTGGCGGCGTCGGAGTACTCCGGCTCCAAGCTGATCTTCAGCTTCACGGCCGACCCGTTCGGGTTCGCGGTGAAGAGGAAATCCGACGGCCAAGTGCTCTTCAACAGCAGCTCCGACGAGTCCGACCCCTTCGGAGAACTGGTCTTCAAGGACCAGTACCTCGAGATCTCCACCAAACTGCCGAAGGATGCGTCCCTATACGGCCTCGGGGAGAACACACAGCCTCACGGGATTAAGCTCTATCCCAATGACCCCTATACACTCTACACTACTGACATCTCCGCCATCAACCTTAATGCCGATCTGTATGGGTCCCACCCAGTGTATATGGATCTTAGGAATGTGAACGGTCAGGCTTATGCCCATGCGGTTCTGTTGCTCAATAGTAATGGCATGGATGTGTTCTATAGAGGAACTTCCTTGACTTATAAGGTCATTGGGGGTGTTTTTGACTTTTACTTCTTTGCTGGGTCCACCCCTCTCGGTGTCGTTGATCAGTATACTTCCTTCATCGGTAGACCGGCTCCCATGCCTTACTGGGCTCTCGGTACGTCTCTCACTTCTCATGGCTATGCATATACATATATGTGTTGTTAAATTCCATATTATTATTGTATCTTCTTCTGGGCTTGGTTTATCTTGATTTTTATGCGTCAATACCCGTCAAATCTGTATTCAGTTGATTATATATATATATATATATATGTTTTTTGTTTTGACGTGATTTTAATTAAAATCTCATTTGTTTAGATGATTTGGTTTTGTTTGTGGTCCCGTAGAAGTTAGAACTTGGGATCATGAATTATGCATATGCTTTAGGGGAATGATGGATTTGATTTGTTTAATGGTAGATTTAGACCAAAATGTCGGAAGTTCAAAGACTTGATTTTTTTTTTGTGGGACTCGTTGATGGGTGTCGACATGTGGGCATTTACTCTACATATTCTGAGAACGGATATGATTTTTTGTTTTTTTAAGTTGGGTTGGTGGGTTTGGTGCATTATCTGTTTTACTTTATTGCCATTTATTTATAAAAACTAATAATAATAAAGAGGACTTTCTCATCAATTTATTCACACCATATCTCCGTAGAACAACTTTTGTTCGGGATCTACAAAGCTGATTTCTTTGATTAACAACTAAAATAATCTAGTTTTAGGTCCACACAAAAGACAAGATCATAAGTAAAGTTGGAAGCTCTAATTACTATCGCTTTCACAATTAGCTGCCTTTTTCTGCTACGTTCCAACTTTACTAGCTAAAAATCTGACCTTTTCTCGCATAATCTTCCTAAAGCAACATGTGGTCCCATAAGTGGCACAGTTCCTGCTTAGTTAGTCCTTGCAACAATTTTCTTTCCTTGTAAATTATCATCTTTCCTATATAAAGGTGGAAATTAAACGATCCTGTCCAAACTTTACGACAATGATTTTTTTTTTTTTTTGTTAATTAGCTTTATGACAATGTTGTGATAATTGATTATTAGTAGGACCACGTTTGATGGTAATTTGAGAAAGAAATTGTGTACAACATCTATGTGTCTGGGCCAACGCTGCTTGGATCACTACCATGTGATGGTGAGACTAGCCTGAATTGTAGGGGTCTCTACAGTACTAACCTTCTCCTTACTGTATTATTTTACTATCTTTATGTTAGTGGAGGTAGAGGTGTAAGTTTGGGCTGTCAGGTTTGGCCAAGCCTGGTGGCCTGAAGGGGAATTTGGGCCGGGTCGGCCTCAATCCAGCTTTAAGTCTAAAAAATTTAGGGCCGAACCGGCCCAAAATTTTATAAGGTATTTTTTAAAAAATATTTGAAAGTATGATGTTTGGGCTGGCCTGCCCTAGATGAGAAAGGGTCGGCCCAGTCTGGCCCGGCTCTAAGCCTAAAAAATTTAGGGCTGGGTCGGAACAATGGCAGGCCTCGGGCCGGCCTGTTTAGCCTGGCCCAAACTTGCAGCTCTAGTGGAGGGATACAAAAGAAAAAAAGATCTCAAACTAATACAATTAAGAAAAGGGTGAAAGAGGGAAATAGTCCAAGACTTGAGATGAATTAAAATTAATAAGCCAAATTACTGTTTTCGTCCATAACTTGTTTGGTTATGAACCATAACTTGACAAGTTATTGTCCATAATTCACGGTTTTTGTCCATAACTTATCTGGTTATGAACCATAACTTGATAAGTTTGTTCATAATTTATCTGGTTATGAACCATAACTTAACAAGTTATGGCTTATTAATTTCTATAACTAAAAGTTAGCATATATACTTTCTTAAGCTTTTTATATTGGCCTATTTTCTACTATTTCCGTTAAAAAAAATGTTGCATAGGCCAATGCGGTTATATCTCTACTCTTTCACAAAGAGTGGAATCGATGTGGAACCCCATAAGTGGGGTCCATCCTTTAGGAGAGAGTGGGGATTTAACCCCATGAGCACAAATAGGATTGCTCTACCATTAATGATGTGTATATATATATATATATATTTGCGTCTTATCTGAATTGTGGTCCTGGTCTTGGTCCAAAGGCTTGTACTTTGTCTACTTTCTTTCTATGGTAAAAAGCTTTCATTAAGACATAAGAAATTTAGTGTTGACTGTAACATGCATTATTCATGCATAAATATATCATATTATATGAAAGAATAGTAGACTAGTTCCAGCAAAAAAAAAAAAAAAAAAATGGTGTTAGTAATGTACCGGCGTTTGAAAAGGCAGGAATTTTTCTTAAAGTAGTTGATAAACTTTCCCACAAATTTTTTTTTCATTTCACTGTTGCTTTTATCTATCAAAATTATCATCTGAAAAGAGAGAGAGAGAAGAGGAGTCTAACATGAAACCTACTTGCCTATTTTGTGGAAAATTTGGAAAGCATTACTTCTCTGTAGTCTAAAAGAGCGATTGAATGTGTACTTTGTTGATCCTTACAATTAGTTGTCTTGTTTCTTGCATTGTAATATGATATGGGGAATGTTTTAAGATGTAAACAATTTGTTATTAATAGTCTTTTAAGTTTACCTCTTCCATTTGGCTTTACAGGATTCCACCAATGTAGATGGGGATACCACAATCTCTCAGTCGTTGAAGAGGTCGTTGAGAGCTACAAAAAAGCTCAAATCCCACTCGACGTGATCTGGAACGACGACGATCACACGGATGGCAAAAAGGATTTTACCCTTAACCCCACAAACTACCCTCGTCCCAAGCTCCTGGCATTCCTAGAAAAAATTCACAGCATAGGCATGAAGTACATTGTCATCAATGATCCAGGAATCAGCATTAACAGCAGCTATGGCGTCTACCAACGCGGCATTGCTAATGACGTATTCATCAAGTATGAGGGTGAACCTTACATAGCTCAAGTATGGCCTGGCGCTGTGCACTTCCCTGACTTCCTCAACCCAAAAACTGTCTCATGGTGGGGGGATGAGATCCGCCGCTTCCATGAACTAGCCCCCATTGATGGCATATGGATTGACATGAATGAGGCTTCGAATTTCTGCTCCGGGAAGTGCAGGATCCCGAAGGGGAAGCAGTGTCCTAGTGGTACGGGCCCTGGATGGATATGCTGCTTGGATTGCAAGAACATAACCAAGACGAGATGGGATGATCCGCCCTACAAAATCAATGCCTCCGGTTTGCAGGCTCCTGTTGGATTCAAAACCATTGCCACAAGTGCGGTTCACTATGATGGAGTGTTGGAATATGATGCCCATAGTCTCTACGGTTTCTCTGAAGCTGTTGCAACCCACAAGGGACTTCTTGCGCTTGAAGGAAAAAGACCCTTTATATTGACTCGCTCAACTTATGTTGGTTCAGGGAAATATTCTGCACATTGGACTGGTGACAACAAGGGAACTTGGGAGGACTTGAAGTACTCAATCTCAACCATGCTTAACTTCGGTATATTCGGAGTTCCAATGGTTGGTGCTGACATATGTGGATTCTACCCTGGACCAACAGAAGAGCTCTGCAACCGTTGGATCGAATTAGGTGCTTTCTACCCCTTCTCGAGAGATCATGCCAATTACTACTCGCCAAGACAAGAGCTTTATCAATGGGACTCAGTTGCTCAGTCTGCGAGAAACGCTTTGGGGATGAGGTACAAGCTCCTTCCTTATCTGTACACATTAAATTACGAGGCTCATGTTACCGGCGCCCCCATCGCCAGGCCACTCTTCTTCTCGTTCTCGACTTACACCGAATGTTATGGATTGAGTACTCAGTTCTTGCTTGGAAGCGGTCTACTGATATCTCCAGTTCTTGAGCAGGGGAAAACAGAGGTCAAGGCTCTGTTTCCTCCTGGTAGTTGGTATAGTTTGTTCGATATGACGCAGATCATTGTGTCGAAAGGAGGGAAATATGTTACGCTCGATGCGCCTTTACATGTTGTGAACGTTCATTTGTATCAAAACACCATTATTCCAATGCAGCAAGGTGGACTGATTTCCAAGGAAGCAAGGAAGACTCCTTTTAGTTTAGTGGTAACTTTCCCGGCAGGGGAAAGCGAGGGAAAAGCGAAAGGAAACCTTTTCCTTGATGAAGATGAGCTTCCGGAGATGAAACTTGGAAATGGGAAATCCACTTACGTTGATTTCTATGCCACTGTGAGTGAAGGAAATGTGAAAGTCTGGTCAGAAGTTCAGGAAGGCAAGTTTGCCTTGGATAATGCTTGGATTGTTGAGAAGGTGACAGTGTTGGGATTGGATGGAAATGGAGCTGCATCCGCAATTGAGATCGGCGGAATGCCAGTCACGAGTGTTGCGGGTGTGGAGGTGACTTCGTCGGAGCAGGTTCATGTCGATGACGACAAAGACGGAGGAGGGAACATCAAGAGTGTTATGGTTCAGGTTGGGGGATTGTCATTGCCAGTTGGAAAGAACTTTGTCCTCTCATGGAAGATGGGACTCAAAAATTGAGTTTAGCTAGTCTAGGTCCTTTGATTTGCTTCCCTCGCTCTGAGATTATTCAAGTTTTTTTTTTCTTTTTTCACCTTTTGTGTTTGTGATCAAATTAAGGTTCTTGTCGGAGAAGGAGATGAGCTAAAAACATGCTCATCCCTGTCCATGCAAACAAGGCAGGAGAGTGAGGTTTAGTTTCTTTCTTAATGCTTTTTTAGAGGCTCTTTCCATTGGAGTTGTATCTTGATATGAAATAATGAAAGTTTCAATCCTAAGATGGCAGTTGAAGAAATCCATCTTTTGTTCTTTCCTCTGCGTAAAATACTTACATATATATATATATATATATATACACACACACACAAATACAGACGTGTCATGCTAAAGCTGTGTTAAGTAATTTACTATATAATTTTTTTGAAGAATTATACTATATAGTTACACAGTCAATATTTTAAAATATCAAATTTGGTTGTTTTGTAATATTTCAAAATATTGTTATATTTTAGCTATACTATTTAAATTTTGGTATTTGGTGTTTTGTTACTTGTGACCAAAATTTGCAATAACTGTCTCCAAGAAATATGGGTTAAGCCATCAAAATATCTGATTCTTGTCCATATATATAATTATAAAAATTACACTCTACAGAACAAAATTACATAATAATTATTATATTGATATTCGCATTTTATATTACAAAACTTTTAAAGTAATTATTTTAATGACTCTAATTTTGCTATTTGTTAAATATTCTAAATTTCTTGCTATATTTCAATGCTACGAGTAAAATTTTGCTATACGTCTTATTCTTTTTGATATATAATTGCCAGCTTTTTTTAGAAATTTTGAGGAATGTACTAAGGGTTTGTTTGGTCCAACCACTTAAATTGTAGAGATTTGAACTTTTTTAGTTAGGGTTGTAGAATTTGAACTGTAGTGATTCAAACTATAATCCAAACTATTGTTTAGATATACAAATAAATTGTAATTTGGATTGAGAACAAAATCCGAATTGTGTTTGAATAAAGTATTGAAAACTGTCATTAGAGTTTTTTAACAAATCTTATAAAACTTCATTTTAAATGACGTTAAAAAATATACAATATGGGTAGGGATTTGTTCCTCTCTTAATTATGAACACAATAAAAAAAACATCTTAAGCAGAATTAAAATGGAGAAGTTATGACATTTTGAATATTTAAATTGAAGAGAAAAAAAAATAGAATTTGGAACTAATATTGTTGACAATAATTCATATTGTTAGAATTTAAGGAGGGAGATAAATTCTAAAATCAGCAATTTAAGTTATTCTTGAACCATTGTTAATGGTTTGAATTATTCTTAAATTTTTCTCTCTCAAACACCAGTTTAAATTAAGGTTTGAATTCTAAATAAAAGTTTGAGTTGTTAAAATAAATAAGGGTTAAAAAAATTTCACCTTCAAATTTGTGCACGGATATTGAGATTTGGGACTTCTGCAACACAAATTCACTAGTGAAGGGACAGCACAACATGGCACAAATGCAAACTACAAAGTGTAGTTTAAATCCGAAAACATATAGAAATTGTCACATGCCACCTACTTTTCAAAATTGTTTTTAGAAATTTAGTCTTATAACATCCTCAAGATTGTTAAAATATAGCAAAATAATTTAAAATAGTTTACATATAAAAAATTAAAATCATTATAATAGTTAAAACGACATAAACCATGAATATCACTATAATAATTATTACGTAAGTAGGTTATTTTTAAAATATGTTTTAAAAAAACTATTATATTTCAACTACACTCTTATAGATTTGTTACGAGCGTGAGATCCGCGCGTTACTGCGGAAAGCAATGTTATATTATATGGTAGTTGTATTTAAAATATATTTATATATATACATGTATTATATAGCATTGTATTACATGATAGATATAAAATTTGTACAAACATATTTATGCATACATATATAACGTTATTATTTAGAATATTTATATATATACAGAATGTACAGGAAAAAACAAAGGAAGTTGTAGTCCCTCAGCAATTCTTTTTTTTTTAGTTGCAAGCATAAAAATGAGGAAATCCGTTGTAAATATAAGTGTTAAAAGAAGTAAAGGTGGCTAAAATATATAGTATGAAATAAGTATTATAAAAATATTTAAAGTACCTTGTTCTTGGGCGTTTTGTAGATTGTCTTGTTGTTCTTGATTCAGGACTGAAAGAATGGAATAAGCTGAAGATATGTTTTTGAATAAATTGATAATCTTTGTTGTGTTGAATGTGATTTACCTTGTGCTAGGCTTTTTTGGTGTTGGAGTGTATGGATCAAATGTGGCTGGTGTTGATAGCTGGGAAGATGGTATAGCTGGTAGGCTGAAAGATGTGGAAATTTTTAAAAGTGTTATTAATATAATATAAATGTTATTTATGTATAGTTGCTGGAAAAGTTTAAAGACAATATTTACCTATGTGGTTCTTCTGTTCCTGCAGTTAATAGTTTTGGTGGCGATGATGGAACATGGATGTCTTCAAATATTTTAGAAATTAATGTCCTCATTTGGGTGCCTCGTTGTTGGAAAAAGATCTGGAAGATTTTGGATTGTCCTCGGATCTGATCGATAGCTGGCGGTATTATAAATGGATCGGTAAAGCCTTCGTCAATTGTTAGTGCAGAACAAGGTTTTTTTATTAATGCCTGAGCAGTTCTGCCAAAAGCGATGACCTCTATGTCTCTAGTGTGATCTTCAATTTGAATTGTTAATCTGTACCTGTAATATATATACATATATATGTATATTTTTTGTAATGTTTTTATTTTTTTATTAAATCAAATAAATATATGTAATAAATGAAAA
>NW_010363960.1:304474-325658 GCF_000414095.1 Morus notabilis | reverse complement strand
ATGTTGTATTAAAATGTTTTAATCGCATATTTTCTGTTAATGTTAAAACCTTAAAGTGTGGCCATAAATATGAATTATTTATGCATGCATCTATTATGTGTTCTTTTGTTCTGGTAGGTAAAACAGGTAGGATTTGTCGAAAATCACCCCCAGGAATAACTGTCATTCCGCCAAATGGTTGGTCAAAATTGTTACGTAAATCCTGAAGTGTTTTATCTAGTGCCTCAAAGTAATATTTATTAGTCATAGGTGCTTCATCCCATAAAATTAATGATGTTTTTTCAATTAAATGTGCTAATTGGGTTCCTTTTTTTATATGACATGTTGAAAATTTATCCATCGATAATGGTATTCGAAATCTAGAATCTGCAGTTCTTCCTTTGGCAATAATAGTGATGCTATTCCTGAAGATGCGACAGCTAGGATTATTTCATTATTAGATCTAATTTTTGTTATAATTGTATTCCACAAATATGTTTTCCTAGTTCCTCCATGGCCATAAATAAAAAATAAGTTGTTTTGTTTGTCAACAACAGATTCTAAAATCTTATGGTAAATAATTCACTGTTCATTGTTTAAATTAATTTCTAACATAGAATTTTCTATTTTTAATTTATTTATATCATAATTAAGTTCCTCTCTTAAAAGTTTATTGTTTAAATCATTTATTAGTGAACCAGTAGGTAGGGGTAGATTAAAATGAGCTAAAGTTGATGAATTTAGGTTTAATAATTTTTCTAGTTCGTGTAATGTAAAATTATATAAATCATTTTCTGGTATTTCAAAATATGGGTTGTTAAATTTTTTTTTAACTTTGTATAAGATATCATCAGTCATAAGTTTCCAGTTTTTTTTCGAGTAATTTAAGTGGATTATTTACATTGCAAAATAATAGTATAATAATAAATAAATGTCGTAGCTGTGATGATGTAGACCAAAAAGATGCTTCTAATATTGATTGTTCTCATTCTCTGTCATCTCCTAATAAACCTAATGCATAACATGCTGCCTGATATGTTTGATGTATTATGTTATCGATAGTTCGAAGATTTTCATAGCTTGTTATTCCTTTTCGATGGTTTAGTAACAATTTTAGATAATATAATTATCCAGAGTTTGGATGGATATAATATGATCGGCCTATTGTATGTCCTATTTGTCTAGAAGACCAATATTTATATCTGTTATTCCAAACATACCTAGTTGAAAATTCATTATAAGTTAGATTTCTAGCATTGATATCAGTTTTATTCATTTCCATCCATTCAGTTAGAGTTGTTTTATGAATATCTGGTTGTTTCATTATATCGAGTAGATGTTGGTTTGATCTAAATGTTATGTTTTGCATTTTTGGTAAATGTATTGACAATCGTTGAATGACTGGGTTTCTATAGTGTATTGGATATTCGTATAAACGCCATAACACTTCATAGGGTGTTATGTATCTACAATTAATATAATTTTTTATTTCATCTATTTCTTCATAAATAATTGCCCCGCACTTTTCTATACAAATATTTTTTTCTATGACTGCTCTTATTCTATCAGGTCCTTTTGTTAAATATTTAAATAAATATTTTATAAGCATTGACTGAGAGCAGATTTCTACATTAATGTGAGCATTAGATTTAAGACATAGATCTATATTATGTGGGACAACATATCTATTATCTAATTTAATACCGTCTTTTTCAACGTAGAAATTTGTAACTCTTCTTTTATAATTGACAATTCCATTATCCTCAATATATGTTTCATTTTTAATTTGTTTCGGGAATTTTTTGGAACATTCTGAGTCTTTCATACATTGAGCAGTTAGTTTTGCTATTCCAGATGGTCCATGCATCATAAATTCAGCAACAACACTGTATTTTATTTTGTTTTTTTGTGGGTCAGGAATTTCGGCAGAAATAAATTTATCAATTTTTGATGGATCATGTAGTTTATCGTCGGTATGTAACCAAAACAGGAAGTGACAATGTGGCAAACCCCATTTCTGAAATTCTATTACGTACAGATCTACAAAAGTTGAACAAAAAATTTAGTTTAGATATTTTTAATAGAAGAAATATTTAATATTATTTAGTGTTTATAGGTAATAAAAAAAACTCAGATGTCGAAAGAATATACTAACCTGCTACAATTCTTCCGAAAATTTTTTGATTTTTTATTGTTGATAAAAAATGTTCAAATTTCATTTTAAAAACTCTTACGATAATATTAGGTATATCAGCAGAATTAGAACCAGGTATTTTTATTAAAGCTCTAGTAATTTCTGGCCATTTTGGATTACATGTAAATGTTATGAATAAATCAGGATTTCCGTAATATGTACAAATAGCCATTGCGTCATGGTAGTTTTAGATCATGTATCTAGGACTTCCACTATGACTGGAAGGAAGAATAATTCTTTTACCTATTACCTGTGCATTCGTATCTCCTTTTGTAATAGCATCCTGAATTCCTTGATAAAATTCTGATGTTAAATTTTTTTAATTTTTTTTAATGTAATCAAATCTATCATCCTCTACACAGGCATATGCGTCAACTACATATTGTTGTAATAGTCTTCCACTTCTAAATAGGACATCACTTTTATTTTGATGTTCTAGTAATTGATAACAATAAAATTCTCTCATAGAAATTTGTTTTCTGTTGTATGTGGTATTTGTGTTATTTACATGATATTTTAAGTCTGTTCTATAACCATCTTCTCCATAAGGAAACAATAATGGATACTGAAGAGACATATAAGAGGGATGTAATTTTGTGATTCTTTGTAAAGAATTTGTTTTATCTTCAATTATAATGTCTCTTCCTTGTTCGTATTCACCAATATCTCCAACTATTAGGCAACCTATATCGTTTGAAGTCGGTAGTTCATATTGATTATTATCTGTATTTCTGCGATTTATAAGTCTTAGTTTCATGGATGGTAATTTATCTTCTTCATATCTATCTCTTATCGATTGAAAATTTTTTACTAAATTATTTGTATTGTCTAACATTGTAATTAAATGTTCAATTATTATTTTAATTAAATCTTTTGATTCATTTTCAAATGTAAATGAAGCCATTCGATTTTCAACTTCATTTTGTGTATCATATATATATATATAATTGTGCAAATTTAGGGGGATTGTTATCAGTTGGAAGCAGAGAACCTATTAAATGATGTATTTGTCCACTCATCTTAAAAATATAAGGGCCGATAGAGTTTTTTGGGAAATTTTCTATATTACATCCAAATGATGTAAATGCAAACATGGAATTATAAATTCGAATATTTTTTCGGAAATGCGTACTCAAAGATCCTCCATAGTAATCTAGTAGATTATATAGTATAGAAGGAATATCTTTACTAAAAGGTATTCTAATCTTTCCTTGTCTACAACAAAGATTAAATTTAGGTGGGTTACTTCCTTTGATTCGTTCATTAAGCCAGAAAAGAGCACCACAATAATGACAGATATAAGAACAGTTTTCAAAGTCGGTATACATGTTAGTATCACCTAAGAAAAAAAATTTAGATCAGTTTGTGATAAATTTTTTTTTCCCTTAAAAAAATGTAGTATTTAGTATAAGTTAGGAATTTACGATTTTCTGTGTTGTTTTCAATTGCTGATGCACGAACTTGTTCAGAAGATCTGCTTTCAATTTCAGACATATGTTGCATAGATTGGCTTTCAATTTCAGACATATGTAGTAAATGTCTGTTTTCAGTTTGGGTCATATGTTGCATCACATCAACTCTGGATCGAGGGATCAATGTGATTGAATCTCTTATACCAGAACCTGTTTACTTGAGTAATCAGTATTTACAACTACTGAATCCTCATCCGTAAGTGAGATGATACGACAAACGCAGTAGTTAGATTTTATGGCAATTTTTTTAGTTCTTTTCTTCGGCTCCATCTGTGTATTACAATATATTATGATATAATAAGCTAATTTGTAAGATTTATATTTATGTTAGAAAAGATTATGGCATATGAGCGTATATTATTACTATTATAAGCAAAACAGTAGGACGAAATTTATTTAATGAATAAGATAAATGAAATGTACATAAAACGATAAACAAATATTTATGAGAATTTTGTAATTAATGAATAAATGCTATAAAATTATTATGATATAAAAGAATATAACATATATAAATTGAATATATAAATTCAGAAATAAAAATAACAAATTTATAAATATTTTGTGATAATAGCATCATAAATAACATATGAGATAAAATTAATTGATTATAACCATGTATAGTATCCTCCGATATTATATTGTAAAGTAAAGCAAGTATATTTTATTATAGAGTAAGTAAATAAATATATTTAGTATTATCGATAGCAACCTTGTCTAATTTTATAAATAAATATTTAAATAACAAATACATAAAATTATAAAAATACTTGGAATGCTGTGTAAATAGCAAATCAAAGCTAACCAAATCGGACTTTATACAGAAACGATGCTTTGCTATGAAGATAGAGCAGGTAACGATTTATATTCAACTGTTGGAATATAATATGGACATAGAAAATTATCAAATATGTTTGAAAATAACACATTAGGAAAAAAAAATTATTACCACATAATGGTTACAATATGTTAAGGAAAAAATATATGGAGAAAAAGAGAACAACTATATTTTAAAATTGACCTAATTATATTAATACGCTACACACATATTAACTGATGAAAAAAAAACAAGGAAAAATAACTAAATTATATTTAAGGGGAAAAATAAAGCCAGTAAAATATAGAAAAGGGAAAAATTCAGTTTTCAAAGTAATAGGAAAAATTGTCTAATGTTAGATGATATTATTATCTTAAAAATAATTGTGTTAGACGGATAAAATAGGTAGTTCTTTTCCTTGCTGTTTCGAGGCAAGTCCTTTGGACTGCCATAATGTCCTTTTGGTTCCTGTTTTTATATCTCACGCTGGGGCCTTTAATGGTTGGTAAATAGTGAATTAAAAAATAAACAAAATATAATTATAAGAAATTACATATACTATTTTACATACTTTCAAAGAAAGATAAGCCATTAGGACTTTCTGAGAAAAAATACAACAGAATAAGAAGCAAATTAATATACAAATTTATATTTCAATTACATCATAAATTTGGAATTGTGAATTATTTCATGCCCCTACAAGAAATTTTTGGGATTCCCTCTTGTAATGTTTCTTCAAACAAACTTGTAGCTTATTTCCCGAGACATGATAAGAAGAAAATAAAAATAGTATGAGAATATATTTTTTGAATATAAAAAGCATAATTTGTATAAGAAAGTTAGATTATTTTAAAGCAAAGCTGAGAGCCATTTATAAGTACAAAACGGTAGTCAACGGGAGAGAAATGGCAGTGAATTAGCAAATATAGATTATGAATGAAAAGTAGCGGAGTACAGTCAATGAATATCAATGACTAAAGTATAAATAGCAGTGAATAGTCAACAGTAAATTGGAAGGGAAAAGTTGTCTAGCAGAGATAGGAAAACAGAAAAGTATAAAATGAAGTTATATACATGACATGCAGTAATATACACGGCTGGCTCCTATCTTACCAAGGAATTTATGCCGTAGGTAAGAAATTTGTATATACATTTGGTTCAGGTTATATTCAGGAAACAATATATACCTTGAGTAATTGAAACAAAATATGGCAATACACATGGCTACCAGCTATATTATCCAGAAATTTATGCCATAAGTGAGACAGAAAAATATAACTTAGAATAGCAATAAATTGTTGAACAAAATCTATTTGCTGTCAATAATATGTACTATAAGTAAATTTTAAAAAGTCTGACTATATACAGGACCAGTAAACATATTATTAAGGAGTTTATGAAAATAGAATATGTTGCTATAACTCTGAAACAATAAGAGCAACATCAATGATAAATATATCTGTAATAACAATTACACATCATATGTTAACAAAAAATTATATATAATATCATCATAATCGGAGGAGGACAAAATACTTGAATATAAAAAAACCAAGCTTTTGATAAATAAAGGCATTTGATTGTAACAAAATTTAGGACACTATGTAAATATGACGTCTGAGTTAGTTAAGTAAAAATAATAGTAACTTATAAAAAATACAACGAAGAAGAAAAGGAGTGAAGAGCAGGGAAGAAGGGAGAGACTGAAGAACAGAGGAAACGAACAGATATATACAAAATAGTACCTTAGACAAAAACATATTTTATAAATATAATTATAAAATAAAACTAAAACAGGAGACAAAATAAAATATGTTAGCATAAGTTCAAAATAATAAGGGCAACATCAAGAGTAGCCATATTTTTAGTAACAATAACTCAGCACATATTAACAACAAATGAAATATAACATCATCATAACCATGAGGGAATAAAATACTCTGATATCAAAAAGGATATTTTTGATACAGCCAAACGTTATATCTTAAAGAGATTTAGGAAATTATGTGAATATAGATTATTAGTTAATGAAATTATAACAGAGGTAAGTAACTGAGAGTAAAATAGAAAAGACAAAACATAAAGTACAGTGTAAAACACCTCATATAACCAACAGATATAACATTGTAAAATAATATTCTAAAACAAATCAACCAAAATAACTTGAAAAAATGATTACCTGATTGAACGGACAGCGGGTAGAACAATAGATCAAAGAGAACAACGAAAATTACTGAGTAGCAGGGATATAAGGCAGATATTTAAAGAAGGCGATAGGATTAGTAAGAGATGAGTAGTGTTGTTATGGTAGTTAAAGACGGGAAAAACAGAAAGAACAGAATATGATGGATGATAGTAGCTGAAGAACGTAGACAAAGAAAGAGTAAAAAGAGAACAGACAATATATATAGAAAAATTTACCAGTGTCTTGCTTAACATCGAATACAAATCCCTACAAATAGAAACCAATAAAAGTAATGATTCATTAGCAACAGGCGTCACACTGCATGAACAACACCGCAAAATATAAGCAATAAATAACCGGCAGCTATTTTTTGTTTAGATATTACACAAAACGCAAAAATTATAGATACACGTGCCGGATGAGATGTTTATTATAAATATTATTACATTAAAATGACAACAAATATTAGACATTTATTCAAATTAATAAACGTAAACGGAAATTATACATATGCTAAAAGTAGGAGCCCAAAAAAAAAAAAGGTAAAAAATTATGAAATTATAAAAAAGATTTTTCTTTTTCCTCACTAATATAATAATTGACTGGCAAAAAAAAAAGAATCAAAAAAGAAAAACCCGAACGTAGATCTAAAAGAAACAGGCCAGTATTGAAAAAAGTGGGAAAAATAAAAACACAGATCTGAAAAATATGAACAAACGCATGAAGTAAAAACTGAAATATTCAACAAAAACACTGTACGATAATAACAAATAGCATAATCGGACCAAAAATTAACATGCATGTACAACTAATGAGACAAAATGTAATATAAAGCATCGACAAACATATATATATACAAAAAAAAAAAGAAATGCAGCTACAATAAATCTAGTGAGGGAAGAAAAAAGGGCTAGAGAGTTACAGGAAGAAGATATTTAGAGAACGAAGAAATCGGACAAAAACCTAAAAAAATATACTAATCTAAAAGGTTGAAGAAGGGAAAAAAATAAATATTAAAATATAAATCCAGAAACAGTAAAGATAAGCATATATGCAGAAGATCACAGAAACGAACGAACCCAAACAAAAATATAAGCCTGTTCAGTGCAAATACGGAAATATATAAGCAGATCTAGATCTGGCAAGAAGAAAAAAACTCAGAATTTACAAAAAGAACAAATATGACAAACAAAGAAATATGAACAAATATTTACAAAAATAGAGGAATCTAAAATGTTTCAAAAAGAAAAAACCAAAAGGGGAAAAAGTAGATCCAGAAACAAAGGCAGATAAACATAAATGTAGAAAATCATAGGAACAAACAGACCAAAAAAAAAAAACATAACCCTAATCGCTCCAAATATGCAAAAAGGAAAACGGGTCTAAAAGGTTGCAGAGGAAAACAAACGGAAAAAAGGGGAAAAAAGAAAAAACCCTCAATCTCAGTTAAAAAAAAAATTTGAAAATTGCAACAGCAAAGCAACGAAAGGTGTAAATGACAACATGAAGAAATAATGGAAAAATGGCGGGAATCAACAAACAAAAAATAGAGGAAAAAACTCAGGCTCTGTGTCGATGAAGGAAGATTCTAGAATGTGACAGAAGGAAAGAAATGGAGGAGAAAGAGAGAGAAAAGGCTACAGATAAAAGTGAAATGAAGGAAATGAATCACGGGCAAACGACATAAGCAGGAAATCAGTAAATGACCAAAATAGTCACGGTAAATACGCACACAAAAAACTATAGTAAAGGGTAGTATCGTCATTTTACTCTCAGGACACGACGGTAATTAAAATTTCATCAGAATGAAATATCAAGGCTAAAACAGAAAAGACACTGTTTATAGCACTGTAGCATGAACAGTGAATCTCATCTTTTCTTTTAGTATATGTATAATGTATTATATTAGTCTTACATTTTTCTACCGAAGCAAAATAAGGTTATCGAAATAGATGGAGATGGGATTTTTTTTTTTTGGGACCCACCTATATAATAGGACAGGCACAAGAGTTTGCATTTTGGGACGGGAATGGGGACAATTTCGGTGACTTTTGTTTAAGAGTTTTGTTTGGTTTAGGATTATAGTTCTTAGTTTTGTTATAATATTTTTTTCTCATAAAAAATTAAAATTTTAAAAATTAAAATTATGAATCATAATTTTAAATTTATGACCCAAACATTACCTTATTCTAAATTGGGGTTGGGATGGGAATCAGAAAATTCCGCTTCAATATACATATTTTTAATAATATATATACACATATAATATTTATTTTTTAAAAATCTTTTTTTATGTATTAATCAAAATTAAATTTTGTTATATACACACGCACGATATCTTGTTGAAAGTTGAATTTATGATACACTTATTCAATATGACAGATTATAACCTAAATGACTTTGGTGATAACTTTTTTTTAATATGATTTAAAATATTTACCGGTGAATAAGTTTTTTTTTTTTTTTTTTCGTTTTTTGTCCTTGTCTGCTGAATGGTGAATTGGAATTTCAATTCATTATAACTAGTTAGCTCTAAACTAAAAGATACGCCCAACTCTTAATTCTTCTAAGTCCCCATTCGTACGGCTACATTAGCCATAAGAAGTTCGTGACATCCTGTTTTTGTGACTTCATAAATGTCATTGCCAACAATTAATAACTTTCTTCGGAAAATGCCATTCATTAGGTACTTGCAATTAATCTTGCAAAGGCCTCTCACCAACACGCAGCAAACTGCGTGAAAGAAGGCCGAAGAAAATTATTTTTATTTTTAATTATTTCTTTATATATTTGTAAATGAAGAATTTAATTTCTCTATACAACTTGCACGCCAAAAGTCTGCATGTCCATGAATTATTGGTGTAGTTCTCATTATTGAAAGCAACATATTTAGGACTTCTATGGTAGGGTCTTTTTTTATAGGTAGAGTTGTCACTTTTGTGAATCTGAGTAAAAAAAAATATATATAATAAATAATTTTAAATATAAATTTAACAGTTAAAAAATAAAAATCAAAACTTTTTAATAATTTATTTTTTTCAGGACTAGCCAAAAAAACTCCCAACATATATATATTTTTTAAAATCACATCCGTTTTTTTTTTTTTTTGAATAAACAAAATGTCTAGGGAGGAGGCAACCGGAATCAACATATCCTCCCTAATAGTTATCAAAAGGGATCCTCAAATGCTAATATGGATGTTTTCTAAATGTTGACAAGATGTTCACTAATGGTGCGTTTAGTTGGTATATTCGTGTCATAATTTGAATTATAGTTCATAGTTCGCTATAGTATTTTTTTTCATAAAAAATACACATAAATTAATAATGATTCTGAATCCGTAAACTAAACGTTCATTAAAATTCTTACAGGTGAGGGGTGCCCTAACTAACTCTCAGATGAGTAACAATTACCCCAGCTCTATCGAATGTGATCATGATAAGAGTATGTGAAGGTGTGGTCTTAAGAAGTAATAGGCCGCTAAACTATCACACTCAGTGGTGGAACTAAGCATATTTTAGAAATTTGACAAGAAAGAAATCTCAATTTGCCGCAAGAAAAGGAGTAAAGTAGACAGTTATAATTACAAAAAGCATCAAAGAAATGACGCGTGTGAAAGCACATATAGAAGAAGGTAACCTTATACTTTACAGGGTGTTTCTTGAGAAATATTTGCTTATGTTGTTTAATTAATTCAAACTTGGCGTCCTAAGACTTTGAGTCAAGTGATTTTGGTAAAAGATCACAAACGTTGAGAGTCAACTTATAGTTGATCATTTTTTTTTTTTTTTCTTTTTAGAGCAATTTGACTCATGGAAAGTGTGCAAATTTTTTTACATGGGCAAAAGTATCTTTTTTGTTTTTTTGATTTTTTTGTTTTTGTTTTTTATATAAAAGGATTTAATGGGCAAAAGTACTTAAGACACGAGATATAATATGATATTTATTATTAATTTAATAAAAGAGTTTATTTATTATTTTATGTGTATATATTATTGAATTTTTTATGAATATCATTAAAAATTTCATGATTATTTATGTGTCCTTAAATATTGTATATAAGAGTATAATATTTAAGGATAATAATCAAAACGATGTTCGTAATGAATTTAATTAAAGTTTGGAATCTTTAATTAAAACAATACTAACATATGTCATTCTCATTCAGAATGGAACGGTGTTATCCGCACTGTTAATATGACGAGATATTAAATGAGTGTGTTACGCATAATGAGATTATGTGGAACATGGACACATACACAATATGAATTTTTGATAATTTCTGTTAAGTATAGAAATTCTAATCGAGTCTATCGATAGTCATATATAAAATGATTTTAATCCTAAGTTATTAGCAGAAATCTGTTTATGAATTTGTGTCTTTTGATTTACTCGGTACGAATTCTGAGATTCTGAATCCTATTCCTTATATTTTGGAGACATGATGAAGTAAGTAGTTGAGAATGCTATTATACGAGATGTAATCCATTCCTTCTTGAGAAAGAAGTAGATAAATAATTCTCTTGAAGGTTGATTTGGTAATTGGACTAATAGGAGCTCCGATTCATGAATTTATTTTATGAATCACTGTGCATTAGAGAATCAATGGTACTCAAGGATAAAGATGTAATTAGAGAGGTTAACGGATTTCACTTAGCTCTAATTATGAATTATTTATGGACGATTAATTTATATGTAATGACTATATCAAATGGACACTTTACAATTTAGAAGTAATTTATGTATATAATTACGAGAGTGCAATTCTAAGTTTATAGTGAAGTAACTTTTATAATTAATTAGTTAATTAAAGAGTTTAATTAATTACTAATTTTATTGGAGCTCGGAATTATAAGTCCATGAGTCCCCGCGTCGTTCTTATAATCCTACAAGACACGAAGGGCAAAATGAAAATTTTTGAATTATAGAATTCTAAAATAAAACACTCAAGGTTAATTAATTGATAATTAATTATAAATTAAATAATGTGATTATTTAAATTTAAATTTGAATTTTGAAACATACATGTGAAGGTGTTCACATAGTGTGAACACCCAACACAGTGTGAATCCCTTTAGGATTCAATTGCTTGCTCTCTAAGTTATCCAATTGACTTATTTGATAAGTTGTCCAATTTGAAACTCAAATTAATTTACGTTTGACTTAAATTTGAATTTGAATTTGAATTTGAGTCAAAATATGACTACAAGATAAATGTAGAATTTTGTCCTATTCTCTAGCTGTAATTGCGCCTACCACAGGGAGGAATCTCCCTGTGGTGGTCGGCCAACATGTGGATAAGGAAAAGTGGATTTTGTTTCAAAATCAAATTAGAAGTGAGAGATAATTATCAAGGTTTATCTTTGAGATAAATATTAGACTTCTTATGGGAGTCTGACAACCATTCTATAAATAGAAGATTGCAGAAAATTAGAATATACAATTTTTGCTCTCCTAAGCGTATAGTGGCCGAATTGTAGAGTGTGTGGAAAGAATAAATTTTCTCTAAAAATTACACGTCGTGTATGTGTTGTGTTCGTGAAAAACTTGAGTGTTAATTTGCTAATTCCGTTTTGTTTCAGGTGTGCCCACACACACGTCTTCGTAGATTCAAGAAATTGATGAGAAAGATTCATGTGTTCTAAACTAGTTTGGAGCAATGAACATTCGTGGTCATAGAACTCAAGTTATCGACTTAACTGTCCGTTAAGTAAATAAATTAAATTAATAATTTATTTGTGCATAAATTAATGTAATTTATAAAATATCTTAAAGTTTTATAAAAATTTTTGTTATACACGATCCGTTTTATACATACTTTTGCATTCAAAATCGTATCAAAAACCAACACTTTCCTCCTACCAAACGACCAGATCTAAGTGAGAGCCTTCTACTTGATATATCCTATAAAAAAAAAAAGTTCACGTTACATAAGAGAAAGGAATAAATGCATAATAAGTTTGTAGTAACTTGATTTTATGGCAACCCCAACGACCAATTTTAATTGTCACTGACATTAAACCTAATAAATCTTGTATCACTCAATTTATGTTCCTATATAATTAATTAGGGGCGCCAACAAGTGCGACTCATTATAAATTGCGAGGGAAAAAAAATACCTAACAAGTACGGTATCATAAAATGCAACCAAAGATTCTCTCCAAATATAATGCTTCTTTATTGGGAGACCATTTTCGAAATTGTTGCAGCAAAAATAATGCAACAATGTACGTGCATGGTTGATCAATGGACTTGTTATATTGAGATCCGTTGTTCAAATCTCCCATCCTATGCAAAAATAACAATGTGTGGTTTTGTTTTATAGATTTTTGAAAGATTTGTGATAAGGGCATTAATGCGTTTCTATGATTTTTTGAGGATGGATATTTCAAATCATGCAAAGTCCTTCCGATGTGTTGGGGGAAAAAAAATTCTGTATATATATATTCTAAATATATGGCCACAAATTAAGGTTTTTTCTACGGTAGACCCTCATGCCGTTATATGTATATCTTTTGTTATTAGACTTTATCAAAATAAAAAAATACATAAAATAAATAATTATTTATACAAATATGAGAGTTGAAAAACAAAACCTTACAAATTGTGCAAATTTTTTTTTTTTCTATGAACCAAATAAAAAGATGGCAACAAAAGAAATGCTAGACTAGACACTGAGGTGTTATTTAACTTAGTACTACTCTCAAGTCAACCACAGCTAGATAGATAACTAGCCGGGCAAAATTATGTCTATGTGTCCCATGCCATCAGACACAAAGTGTGAGCTCGATTGATGGGGTTCATGTGGGCCCTCCCTTTATGTTTGATTAGGATAAATCCCCATCTAAACACACAGAATTTTCCTAACTGTGAATAGTGAGGGCTAAAGAGTTCCTGATAACTGCTTTTGGTATTTTTTGGGCTAGTCGTGGGAGGTTAGTTTTTCTTGGTTTGGCTGCATTTCAGTCCCGTTCATTTCATCAATTCGAGTTTAGAATTCAAATTTTATTACAGTAAAAAGTTTTAAAAAACTGTCACATCTAACTTTTTTACTACAGTAAAAAATTCTCACATAAAATCACATCTTAACTCCAATTAAAAATTTAAATCAACGAACTAGGGCCTGTTTAGTTCGCTGATTCGAGTTGAGATGTGACTTTATGTGAGAGATTTTTACTGTAACAAAAAACTTAGATGTGATTGTTTCTGAGAGTTTTTAACTATAACAAAACTCGAATTCTAAACTCGAATCGGTAAAATGAACGGGACCTAAACGAGTCTGACATCTTTAAGAAAGATTGGAACATTTGGGAATGGATCTCTCATCGTCTCATTATCAGCCAGGGGAGGTTGTAGTTGGGATAAGAGATTCTCACAATCATCATTGGTTTTTGACAAATAATGGTCTTTAGATGGTTAAGACTTTACTTCTTTGCTTGAATATATCCAAGTCTCTTTCAGCTGCCCAAAATTTTAAAAAAGAAGTAGCCAAGTCTTACGAAAACATTTCTAGTCACATATCCGAGGCTGGAGCCCAATAATTTAGTGGGAGTGGATGAATTTTCCACATATGTTCCGGTGACCTAAATTGGATGGGTCTTTATACGGTAAAGCCTTCTATTTATAATGCATATTTTTATTTTTAAATTTAGTTAAAATCATATTAAAATAAAAAATATTAAAATTAAAAAAAGTGCATTATATATAATTTTTAATTTAGATCTTATAGATTAAAAATTAAGAACTACTGATAATTAATTTTTTCAAGACCTAGAGTAAAAATATCCGTATTAGATTGGATACCACTTTCAAAGTTAGACACACTTTCAAATTCCACTTAATTACTTTTATTATTTTGACGATGTGTAATTTAGGCTCTTTTATATATATATATATAAAAAAAAAGCAATGTATTTGAACATGATATCTTAATAGCGGTATTTCTCTAATTCACCAATATTGTAGGTAGGAATGAAATTCACCCCACATGTCTTAATCTCTTTAATTATGTAAGTTTTACGTGAAATTGGATAGTGTGGAATACGTGACACACCTACCCAGTCACCTCAAAGAGAAATGTTTTACTTCTTTGCACTTCATTCAAATTATTCTCGCATTATTTCCTCCAGAAAAACTTCTCATATTGTTAATGTTAGATAATAAACGTGCGATTTTGCCTACCATTGTTTTTTTTTTTTAAATGGATTTTGCCTCATACTGTTGGAAAACAGTAATATACCGACGGAGTATTTTCAGTCCACCGTAGAATTTTCACATTAATTTTTTAGAAAAACGAATATACTAGCAAAATAGGTACAAATACAAATTATACATGTACAAAACGAACATACGTATCAGTCCCTCTCACTCTGGTGTCGTAAGGCGTGCGATAAGCTGAGCTGTAAGACGTTAAAAAAAAAAAAAAAAAAAAAAAAAAAAAAAGGAAAGGCAAGAGAAGGAAATCTCAGCCCATGTCATCCGTATCAGTCAGATCACCTCTTTCCTAAATCTAGAGAAAAATATATTTGTTTTCTCAGTAAAAAAACAATAAATAAGAACAAAAAAAAAAAAAAAAAGAAAAAGAAAAGTGGTTGCGGATAGGCAGACACTTTCCTCTTTCCGAAACAATGACCGAAGACAGACACAACACACTCGCTTTGCATGGGCCTCGTCATCATCAAACCCCCAACAGCTGGAGGACACTTGTCGTGTTTAGAGACACCTGTCGGGCTGTAGTTCGGCGTAGGCCTGATAAGTGGGGCGTTTTGGCGGGAAAAAGAGGCCAGTGGGCTCCACGTAAGCAGACTTTGGCGGGAAACGGAAGCTATCTGCATCGCCATCGGTCCACTCATCGTTATTTGCGTAACCCACTTGTCCTCTCTCTCATCACTCTTTTTTTATTTTATTTATTAATTTATTTCTGACGAAGTCGATCAACGTGGAGTCACGTGCCTCGTGCATGACAATTTGACATTGACATCACATGCATGTGTGTATGACTTATGAGTAATGACCATGCATGCTATACATATACAAAAATATAATATATATAGTGATGATATATTATGCATCATGTAATGAGTGATGTGTCCCGCATTTATAGGCGATAAAATGATGAAGGATTGATGTTGGTGATGCCAAAATATCTGGTGGACAAGACCAAAGCGAGGATACACTCGCTCCTACTGCACTTTTACTCTTTTTCCTTTTTTTTTTTTTTTTTTTTTTTTTGAGTTTGGGTAGTGATACGGTGTTAGTGTACTACCCACTCTGGTGGGACCACAGAATTTGGTGGCGATTGTGGGACATAGAACTACCTCTAGATTCTGTGATCTTTTGATGGGCTGGTGCTGTTTGGACCGTCCATCTGAAGTTTGTTACCCTCGGTGCACGCATGATCACGTGATTCAGGTCACTCTTTTGTGACCATCACGCAAACCGCAATTTTATTTTATTTTATTTAAAAAAAAAGTAGGTTCTCTCTTATTTATTTATTTATTTATTTTTATAATTAGCGTTTTTGGTGTAAGTTTAAAATCGGGCAGTAGCCAGTAAACCAGAAAATTGCTGCAAGAAAAAAAAAAAAAAGCGTTCACGCACTCGATACTTGACCCTTTTAACCTTAAACAATACTTATGGGGTGTTTGTATAAGGATTTTAAATATAGTTTAAATTATGATTCGTGATTTGTTATAATATTTTATCTCATAAAAAATACACGTAAATTGAGAATAATTTTAAATCATGATTCTAAATTTATAAACCAAACGTCCACCATGTCACATGAATAAGAAATGAAAATTTTCTAGAGAACCATTCTTGATTGTACTGGATAAGGGTATCAATTTGTGTTAGTAGGTCGTGTTCGTGTCAATCTGTTTATTAATTGTGTCAGAAAACATCAACTCAAAAATGATATGTTTATTAAACGTGTCAAAAATATCAATCTAAACACGATCTATTTATTAATTATGTCAACTCGGATAATCCGTTTAAATTAATATATTAAATAATTAATTAATATAATAATAATTTATTTAACACTCTCAATATATATTTAACATATTTATTAGTCAATTTATTTTTTCTTTAAGAAAAATAAATAAATAAATTTTACCTACAAATATTAAAATTCACAATATTTATATTTAATATGTCATATAAACTTTAATGTTATATCATATATCATTAGATTGCAGATGACACATATTATTAATCATGTCAATTTGTGTCACTTCGTGTTAGAAGGTCAATCATAATCCAACCCATTTATTAATCGTGTCAATCCGATTATGGCCCAAACTCATTTATAGTAAACCCAAACCCGCTAATTTCACGCAGATTTCTAATCGTATCGTCGTGTTACTAGTCGGATTGTCAACTCTAGTAATGTAGATATTGTCAATACTTATTTGGCTACTATTTAATTAATGCAATACATTTCACTTAAAAAAAAAACTTTCCAGAGAATCTTACCTATAAATGAAACATTTGGTTCCACAATTTATCCATAATTTAAGGTATATTTAGTAGGAGAGAGATGTAGAGAGGGGGAGAAATGAAGGGACAGCCCTAATCTCTTATTTGGTTGGAGAGAAAGGGATGGAGAAAAGAGGTGAATGGAGACTCTCTCCATCCATCCAAATTTACCATTTTATATCTCTCCTCTAATGTAAGGATCAATACAATCTACCTATTAAAAATTTAAAAAGACTATTTTATCTTGAAAAAAAATTAGTGTGAAATTGGTAAAAAAAAAAAAAGGGATAAAAAGTAATTAAATAAACATTTATTCATTTATTTTTTCACTCTCCTTTCTTTCTATTAAATAATACAAAAAATTACCATAATCATCTCTATCTCTCATATTTTTCATTTCTCCTCCACTTCATCCCTACTAGGGCTGTAAGAAATCACCCCGAACCTGACGAACCCGGCCGAGCCGAGCCGACCCTACTCGAAAATCACGGGTTTCTAATTTTTTATTTAATTTTCAGTTTTAATTATGCCTAACCCGCACTGCGTGGGTAGGGACGCAGGGTGGGGTTACATGAACCCGAGGTAACCCTACCCGGCTGAACATGTTCAAAGTAGGTAAAACAATGTCCAACACTTCAAATTCTTACTTTCATAAGTTTATGGACTTTATGCTTTTAAACTGTTAACTTATTTATGTTTTAGATTCACGGTTTGTGTAAAAAATGCTTGTATGCCATTGTTGCTGAATTAGGACATTCTTTATTTATATTGAAAGTGTTTGATTTCAAAGTGAGTGTTTTAATTGTTCTCCTTGCATTTAGACCCCCTCTTGCAGGAAAGACATGTTCTGTTTGATAATGATTTCTTCTGGAACAAGCACATATTAATTGACTAAGAATTGATTAAAATTGATGAAGTCATAGATTAAAATTGGTTTTCACCAACTCGAATAACCCGACCCTACCCGAGGTCACCCGAAAGGTTGCGGGTTTGTAGAATTAAGAGAGTGTCACGGCCTAAAATTTTCTCAACCCGTACTGGTCGAGTAGGCTCAATTTTTCGGCTCAACCCTTAATCCCTACTACTAAATGGAGCCTTACTCTGTTGTTCTACAATTCCTGTTTGCTTGATTGAGCGTAATGCTTTTATAGATAATCCCTGACGCCCACACACAAGTGAGCAGATGAGAACGATGGAGAACTGCAAAGCAAATTAAAAAAAAAAAAAAAATTGAATGCCTAGAAACAATTGAAACTTGAATACTAATTTTACTTTTAAAAGAAGTGTGTTTGTTAATTATAACTCATAAAATACTAAAAATTCATTTAATTTGCTGACTTGAATTTTTAATTTAAGTTAAGATGTTATTTTATATGAGAATTTTTTACTATAATAAAAAAATTAAATGTAACTGTTTTTAAGAATTTTTTACCATAACAAAACTCAAATTCTAAACTTAAATTGAAAATAAACATGATCTAATTCACAGGAGATTAGTGCTAGTACTTAGCTATTCTTTTATCTCACGATTGTTTGCACTTTGCATGACTTGATTGTTGGAATGTCTTGCACAGATAAACTGTGATCCCTCAACAATGAGGAGCAGATGAGAGCGATGAAGAACAACGAAGCAAGTAGAGAACATTGATATTGAAAGTCTACTCAAACATTGAGTGCCTGGCAAAAGTTGAACTTTGAATATTTATCGTACTTTTAGAAAGAAATGTATTTGTTGTTGAAGATTGTGGAGCCTAATCACGTTGGAAATCAAGAAAAAAGGGAGAAAAAAGCTGTTAAGTGCCACGACCGTGGTTGTTGAGCGCCGCAACGCTGGAGAAGAAGTGTGTAGCTTCTGGCAGAAGACCCGACGCTGTAGCGCCCGTTCATGGGCGCCGCTCGACGCGCACAGCATGGCAGCATTTGAAGTGGTGCCGCAGCGCTGGTGCGTGCCAAGTCAAGTTTGAGTCGGTTTTTGGGTTTTCTTTTAGACTTTTTTCAGGCTTTTCTTGTATTATATAAATATCTATCGTTAGGGGTTTTAATTGTGACAATTTTTTTAGAGAAAATTGAGTGTGATTGCTGAGAGAAATCTGTATTGAGTAATTCTCTGTATTGAATTTTTTAAAAAATATAGTGAAATTTGCAGCCACAGAAATAAAACGTAATCAATTGGTGAACTTGTGTAAAATCTTTTGTGAGATTTGTGTTTTTATTTTTCGTTCATTAATTTTTGATTCTCTGTAATTTATTTAAGTTTAACCTAAATTTCCTAACATTTGTTACTCGTAAGATCTTTAATTTGATTATGTATTGTTTGATTGTGATTTAACTGTTTCGTACTAACATAGTTGTAAAAAACTAACAATCGCGAGCAAATATTAACAATTATAAAGTTTTTTTAAAGGAGATTTTATAGCCAAAAAAAAAAAGTTATTCATACTGTACGTTAATGTAAGTTATGTAATTTTAGAATAGAATCGGTGAAATGTTTAATTTTTATCCCAAACATGAATCAGATCCAACGACTTATCAATAGTTCTTGTGATACTTCCATAGATTATTTGTAAATTTTTTTTTTTTTTCACGCTTTACTTCTCGTAATTAATATTTTTATTAATCTAAAAAAATTTCTTTGTGGGCTGAGTCCAATGGAGACTACTGCAGAAGTATTAGGGGCTGTTCTTTTATCTTTTTTGAGTTAGGTGATTTAAGTATAAATTTTGAGTTGAGTTTAAGTTATAACTTGAGTTGAAGTTGTAACTTGAGTTTATGTTTAATTGTGTGCATTTGAGTTATGATTTGAGATAAAAATCTTTTTGAGTTTGTGTTTGAGTGAGTCAAAATTTAAATTTGTATTTAGATAGTATTTTAATAAAAACTCAATGTGTAACACCCTGCAGAATTAATTAAGATTAATTAAGGTAATTGAGATTTTTAGTGTGCCTAATCTGGATTATTAATTGAGTTTAATTAATAAATATTTCTGACACGTGTGAGTTTAAATAGTTCCAAGGTATTTAAATTATTCTCAGTAATTTATTTTAAACCAGAAGTGTGTATGGGTGCATTTCTGGACTGCTTTTTTAAAATATTGACACTTGTCCATTTTCTTTCCATTTTCTGTTTCTTTTCCTTTTCTTTCCTTTTTCCTTTTTCCTTTCCTTTCTCTTTCCTTTCCCGTGCACTCTCTCTCCTTCACTCTCACTCTCCTGTGCTCTCTCTCTCTCTCATTTTGTCCCAAATCAAACAGATCTTGAACCAAGTAAAGAATTAAAGAAGTTTTCAACGTCAAGAGAAGGATTCGAGATAAGATTACTGAAAGAACCTCTCTTGAATCTCAAGTTTTTAGATTTCAAAACTTATTTTTCATTCAAACCGGATTTTGATGGTTTTTAAGTAAAACTAGAATAGAAATTGGAGATCTTGGGTTCTTTGGACTTGTTTTAGGACCTAGAACCCAGATCTAGTGGTTTCCCTTTGAAAAATCTTGATTTGGGACTGAATTTACAGGTTTTAGATTGATTTCCGCGAGCTTCTCTCGCGCAGCTGATTCCACCGGTCGACCAGTGCGGTCGGCCGGATCACATGGAAATCGGTCGACCAATGCGGTCAATCGGACTGTAAGGCTGACCGGTCGACCGGTGTGCACACTACCGGTCAACTACCAGTTGACCGGTAGTGTTGCACTGCTTTGTCACCGGTCGACCAGTTGACACGGGATTTGACCCTGTTCGGCCTGAAATTACTGTTTTGACCCCTGTTTTCGGGGAGAACCCAAATTAGCTTCATTTGGGGACTTGAGATAGATGGATTAGCATTGTTAATCATTGTTCTGAGATTGAAAACCCTTGGAATGATAATTTGAAACATGAAAATGGATTAGGGCACACTAATAGGAAATCTTGGTCGGAAATTGAGATTTGGATTGCTTTAGGAATGAGAATTAATCCTAAAGTGTCGTCTTGCATCAGTGATCACTGAGGATCCAGACTGAAGGGGCTTGAGGAAGCGGAAGCCAGAAAAAGGCAACGCTAGTCCCAGGTTTGATCGTGCGAGGT
>NW_010363960.1:300455-304014 GCF_000414095.1 Morus notabilis | reverse complement strand
GAATCAAGTGAGGATCGTGGACATCCTCTTGGACAAATGTAAGGAATTTGAGAAATTCTGTAAACTTATATAATATTTGGATTTACTAGACTGTAGTTGATGTCTGTTGTAATGATTAATTACATGTTCATGTATGTACGATACTGTATGTCCTGTGGGGTGGAGTCCTGTGTGTCAGAGGCTCCGGGATTCTATAATTTATCTATATTGTAATGCAGTTAAGTGTGGGACCCGGTCTGAGAATCTGCTTTATTAATCCCTAATTGAGCTCCACGTCACCCACCCCGTTTGGGGGGCGTCACAAAGGTGGTATCAGAGCCCTAGGTTAAGAAATCTCAGGATTGTACATACATGTGTGACATCTGTAATCCACTGAATAGTCTAGTATTATTTCAGTTGAAGGAAATGGCGCCTCGCCGTAGGCCTGCTAATCAACCGACACAACAGAATCAAGTATTTCTAGATGCCATGTATGCTGCCTTTCAAGGCATGGCCACAAGAGCTCGAAACGAGCGGCCGGTTGAGGATAGGAAGCAAGGGTACTTCCGAGAATTTAGGCATGCGCCTATCCCCTCGTTTAATAGTGAGGGAGGACCCCAGGAGGCAGAGTTCTGGTTAGACTCCATAGTCAAGCATTTGAGTACTATGGGAGTTTCAGATGAATATTGGGTGGAGTTTACGGTGTACAAGATGGAGGGCTTAGCGAACACTTAGTGGAAACAGGTCAAGAGGAGAATGGATGTTACAGGACTGACCTGGGAGCAATTTGAGACACTGTTCATTGAACAGTACTTCCCTCAGAGTTACCGGGAAGAAAAAGCGCTAGAATTCATGTCTCTGCTGCAAGGTGATATGTCTGTAAGGGAATATGAGGCCAAGTTCAATGACCTATCCCAGTTTGTGCCATCACTAGTAGAGTCTGAACACATGAGGTGCCTTAAGTTTGAGAAGGGCCTCAAGAACTCTGTGAGGAGATCCTTGGTGGCTCTGAGATTTGGTAACTGCTGCTACACGGGTGGAACATGATAACTTGGCCTATCACCAAAGCAAAGAAGTAACGGGTCAAGTCTCTGTCTCTGGTAGACCTTCCGTTTCGGGTGGACCACAACGGAGTGGTAGGAGAAACCGTAACCAGGGACAAACGGCTGGGGAAATGACAAGCGGTGGCAGTAGTTCGTCCGGAAGTGATAGAAATGCTCCATACGGGCCCAGGTGTCACCATTGTGGGCAGGTGGGTCATATTAGGAGGAATTGTCCTAATCGACCGCCGGCTCAACAAGCCCAAAGTGATGCTTCGTACAATCAAGAAGGGCCCCCCCCGTACATGCCACCATATCAGCCACAACAGATGCAATACCCTCCTGTGCCGACCTATCACCCACCTCTGCTTACACAATTCCGGCCTCAAGCGCCGAGACCGGTGCAACCACCTCCGCCGCACCAATATAGGCCTCCGACTCAACGGCCTAATGTTGGTGACAGAGGGAAAGGAAAGGTACAGGGACAAGCTTATGCCCTGGTAGGAGGCAGCTCTGGAGGTCAGACCAGCAACGCAGTGGTTGAGGGTATGATTCTAATATCTCATTCTTTTGCTCATGTGTTGTTTGACACAGGTGCCACACACTCATTGATATCAAGTTCTTTTGTTCGGGCCTTGAAACTAAAACCTGAGAATTTAGAAATCCCGATGACTTTGAACTTTCCACTGGGATGTGTAGAGGTAATGAGTGTGTGTAAATCGTGTGAGATTACGATTGGCGGTGAGCGAATGAGAGCAGACTTGATTATCCTTCCGATGAGCCTGTTTGATGCGGTCCTCGGAATGGATTGGTTGTCAGAATACGGAGCAATTGTTGATTGTTACCGTAGGAGAGTGACTCTGACGACTAAGTCTGGAACATCGATTTCTTATCAGGCAGATCTGAATCCAGTCTTAGGAGAACGACTGTTGAAGTACAGTGTTGGGGGACGGAGGAATCTAGCCTGTTTTTCTTCCCTTCTTGCCTTAGAAGGTGAACCCGAGGTAACTGGAGATAGTGTGGGAATCCCTGTAGTGGATGAATTTACGGATGTATTTCCTGATGAGCTACCTGGTTTACCGCCAGATCGAGAAATTAAATTCTGTATAGATTTAGTCCCGGGAATGACACCTATTTCTATTCCTCCATACCGGATGGCTCCGGCAGAAATGAAAGAATTAAGGATGCAGCTTGAGGAGCTGGCAGAAAAGGGGTATATCCAGAATAGTACTTCCCCTTAGGGTGCACCTGTGCTGTTTGTGAAGAAGCACGACGGATCTCTTCGGTTGTGTATTGATTACCATCAATTGAATAGGGTAACTGTGAAGAATAAATACCCACTGCCAATGATCGATGAATTATTCGATTAGTTGGGTGGATCACAGTTTGACTCTAAGATTGATTTGAGATCTGGGTACCATCAGCTGAAAATCAAGGAGGAAGACATTCCGAAGACTGCATTTAGAACTCGGTATGGGCACTTCGAGTTTCTGGTAATGCCGTTTGGGTTGACGAATGCCCCAGCTGCATTCATGGACTTGATGAACCGTGTTTTCCGACCGTACTTGGATCGGTTCGTGATCGTCTTCATTGACGATATACTGGTTTACTCAAAGACTTGGGAAGAACATGAGCAGCACTTGAGAATTGTCCTCCAAACTCTTCGTGAACACCAGTTGTATGCTAAGAAGGAGAAGTGTGACTTCTGGCTGACAGAAGTGAAATTTCTTGGGCATGTGATTTCTAGACAGGGAATTTCTGTAGATCCTTCTAAAATCGAGACTGTGCTACAGTGGGAGAGGCCGAAGAATGTAGCGGAGATTCACAGTTTTCTCGGACTTGCAGGGTACTATCGGCGTTTCGTGAAAGACTTCTCGAGCATCACTGCACCGATGACTCGGTTGACTAAGAAAGAAGTCAGATTCCAATGGGACGCAGAGTGTGAAAATGCTTTTTAGGAACTGAATGTTAGACTGACAAGTGCACCAGTCTTGACTATTCCTGATAGTGAAGAACCATATGAGGTGTATTCTGACGCCTCGGGAAGTGGGCTTGGCTGTGTCTTAATGCAAGGTGGACGCGTGGTAGCGTACGCATCTCGCCAATTAAGACCACATGAACGAAATTACCCCACTCATGATTTGGAACTAGTAGCGGTAATATTTGCTCTGAAAATATGGAGATGTCATCTCTATGGAGCAAAGTTTCAGGTCTTTTCTGACCATAAAAGTCTGAAGTACTTGTTTACTCAGAAAGACTTGAATCTCAGACAAAGGAGATGGGTGGAGTACATGAAAGATTACGACTTCACTCTACAATATCATCCTGGAAAAGCTAATGTGGTGGCTGATGCCCTTAGTAGGACGACGATGGGGACTCTGGCGTCATTAGCTTTGGAAGATTGGAAAAGGACGGAAGTGGTGAGTGAGTATGATCTTCAGTTCTACGAAAATCGTAACCAGGCTATGGTGTACAATCTGATCTCTACACCGGATATTGTGCAACAGGTTAAGCAGAATAAATGGCAAGATCCACACCTC
>NW_010363960.1:279722-300198 GCF_000414095.1 Morus notabilis | reverse complement strand
GAAGTGGTGAGTGAGTATGATCTTCAGTTCTACGAAAATCGTAACCAGGCTATGGTGTACAATCTGATCTCTACACCGGATATTGTGCAACAGGTTAAGCAGAATAAATGGCAGGATCCACACCTCCAAGGAATTTGGATTCGAATCCAAAATGGAGAACAATTCGAGAATTGGAAAATCTGAGAGGATTGAGTCTTGTATTTCCGTAACCGCCTTGCTGTTCCTAAGGCATGTGAGGTAAAGAAGATGATTCTGTAAGAGGCACACAAATCGAGGTATGCCATACATCCGGGAAGTACAAAGATGTACCAGGACCTGAAAAGACAATACTGGTGGAGAGGCATGAAAAGAGACGTTCGTGAGTATGTCACAGAATGTGTGACTTGCCTATGGATTAAAGCTGAGCATCGGAAGTCGGCATGAGAGTTACAACCTCTTCCTGTCCCTGGATGGAAATGGGAGCACATCACTATGGATTTTCTGATGGGGCTACCGAGAACCGAGCTGAAGCACAATGCCATTTGGGTGGTGGTGGATAGGTTGACAAAGTTCGCGCATTTCATACCGTTCTGTGCGACGTATTCTTAGAAGATTCTGTCAGAATTATACCTGGAGCACATCGTGAGGCTACACGGAGTGCCACTGTCTATCACGTCAGATCGTGACACGCACTTTAATGCAAGGTATTGGAGGAGTTTTCAGGAAGCCATGGGAACAGACTTGAATTTCAGCACAACATTTCATCCTCAGACTGACGGGCAATCTGAAAGGGTAATTCAGATTCTGGAGGATATGCTTCGTGCTTGTATTCTGGAATTGGGTGGGAACTGGAAGAAATACCTGCATCTAGCTGAGTTTGCTTATAACAACAGCTATCAGGCCAGTATTGGAATGGCACCGTTTGAAGCTCTGTATGGTCGTCCTTGTAGGTCACCTGTGTGTTGGTTGGAACCAGAGGATCGACTGAGCACTGGGCCAGAAGTCCTTCAAGAGAATAATGAGAAGATAGCTGTGATTCGAGAACGACTGTTGACAGCTCAAAGTCGTCAGAAAAGTTATGCTGACAGAAGGCGCAAGCCTTTGGAATTCCAAGAGGGCGACTTTGCCTTGCTGAAGGTTTCCCTATGCAAGGGAGTCGTTCGGTTTGGTGTGAAAGGGAAACTTGCACCCAAGGTATGTGGGACCATTCCCGATCGTGCAACGCATCGGAGTGGTGGCTTACCGGTTGGCCTTACCGCCTGAATTATCTCACGTGCATGACGTGTTTCATGTCTCCATGCTTCGGAAATGTCAGCCTGAGCCGGAAATAGTAGTGCAATGGTTTGACGTTCTGATACAGTATGACGCGTCGTACGAGGAGGCACCAGTTCAGATTCTCGACTGAAAAGTAAAGAGTCTGCGTCATCGTGAGATTCCCCTAGTAAAAGTATTATGGCTGCCCCATGGAGTTGAGGAAGCGACATGTGAACTTGAAACGACGATGCAGGAGCATTATCTGCATCTGTTCACACTTTGAGGTAGGCTTTAATTTCGGGGACGAAATTGCCTAAAGGGGGTGGAGCTGTAACACCCTGAAGAATTAATTAAGATTAATTAAGGTAATTGAGATTTTTAGTGTGCCTAATCTGGATTATTAATTGAGTTTAATTAATAAATGTTTCTGACACGTGTAAGTTTAAATAGTTCCAAGGTATTTAAATTATTCTCAGTAATTTATTTTAAACCAGAAGTGTGTATGGGCGCATTTCTGGACTGCTATTTTAAAATATTGACACTTGTCCATTTTCTTTCATTTTTCTTTTTCTTTTCTTTTTCTTTCCTTTTTCCTTTTTCCTTTCCTTTCTCTTTCCTTTCCCGTGCACTCTCACTCTCCCGTGCCCTCTCTCTCTCTCTCTCTCTCTCTCTCTCATTTTGTCCCAAATCAAACGGATCTTGAACCAAGTAAAGATTTAAAGAAGTTTTCAACGTCAAGAGAAGGATTCGAGGTAAGATTACTGAAAGAACCTCTCTTGAATCTCAAGTTTTTAGATTTCAAAACTTATTTTTGGTTCAAACCGGATTTTGATGGGTTTTGAGTAAAACTAGAGTAGAAATTGGAGATCTTGGGTTCTTTGGACTTGTTTTAGGACCTAGAACCCAGATCTAGTGATTTCCCTTTGAAAAATCTCGATTTGGGACTGGATTTGCAGGTTTTGGATTGATTTCCGCGAGCTTCTCTCGCGCAGCTGATTCCACCGGTCGACCAGTGCGGTCGACCGGATCACATGGAAATCGGTCAACCGGACTGTAAGGCTGACCAGTCGACCGATGTGCACACTACCGGTTGACCGGTAGTGTTGCACTGCTCTATCACCGGTCGACCGGTTGACACGGGGTTTGACCCTGTTCGGCCTGAAATTGCTGTTTTGACCCCTGTTTTCGGGGAGAACCCAAATTAGCTTCATTTGGGGACTTGAGATAGATGGATTAGCATTGTTAATCCTTGTTTTGAGATTGAAAACCCTTGGAATGATAATTTGAAACATGAAAATGGATTAGGGCACACTAATAGGATATCTTGGTCAGAAATTGAGATTTGGATTGCTTTAGGAATGAGAATTGATCCTAAAGTGTTGTCTTGCATTAGTGATCGCTGAGGATTCAGACTGAAGGGGCTTGAGGAAGCGGAAGCCAGAATAGGCAACGCTAGTCCCAGGTTTGATCGTGTGAGGTAGGATTTCTATCCTTTTTCCTTGTGAGCCTGTTTTCAAAAAGGATTTTGGCCTTGAAAATGTTTTAAAGAAAGGGATTGATTTGTGAAAGAAAACGCTTTGAAAACCATGGCTTGTTTAGTCATGGAACCTCATGGCTTGTCCAGTCATGGGGCCCGCGACTTGAGTAGTTCGTGGGGGCGTATTAACGATTTCAAAATGTTAATGAATGATTTCTTAAGCAAAGAGATCTTGTGAACTGGTAATAGAGTTTATTGCGGTAAGCCTAGATAGGATGCGGAGAGTGCATCCTCGGGGGCAGAACCCTAAACTCGGCCCGGGTAGGCGAGGCACTTGGTTAGGTAAGTAATTTGTACTAATTACTTGCTGAAGCCTGTAAAACGAATATTTACGGTTATATTTCCTTTGAGAAAAAGGATGTGAGGTTCCGGCTGTTCTGTCGGGACTGAATGTCTTATTTTATCTACTTATTTATTTATGTATTCCCTCGTACATTTATTATAACGTTTATTTCAAATTATATCCCACTGGGCCTTTCGCTCACATTTTATGTTTTAAATGTACTAAACCCCTCCTAGGAGATTCTAGGAGTGGTGCACAGTAGCTGGATATTTGCTACGGAGCAGCTGAGTTGTGCTGCTGTTGGAATCAAGTGAGGATCGTGGACATCCTCTTGGACATTTGTATGGAATTTGAGAACTTCGGTAAACTTATATAATATTTGGATTTACTAGACTGTGGTTGATGTCTGTTGTAATGATTAATTACATGTTCATGTATGTACGATACTGTATGTCCTGTGGGGTGGAGCCCTGTGTGTCAGAGGCTCCGGAATTCTGTAATTTATCTATATTTTAATGCAGTTAAGTGTGGGGCCCGGTCTGGGAATCTGCTTTATTAATCCCTAATCGAGCTTCACGTCACCCACCCCGTTTGGGGGGCGTCACACAATGCTGATGGAAAATTTTAATAGGGTATATGGGTGGAGTTTTATTTGTCTTTTCGTTGTCAATGTATAGAAAAAGAAATCATCTCAATCAGAATGAAAACAAAAAAGTTATAATATTTTTAAGAATAGAAAAAATATTGTTCATTAATTTGAGTTCGAGTTGAAGGAAAAACTTAAACTCGAGTTTTAATCCCAAACTCAAATTTAAACTTAAATAAAATTATAACTCGAGTTTTTATTTATTTATTTTTAACTCAAAAAATAATCCGCCGAACAGCCAAACTTCACGAGTGATATTCTCATCTCATGAAAAATATATAAAAAATAAAAAAGGAAAGACTTTACTACTGAGATTCTAGAAGTACCGTGATTTGTGGCCAGCAAAGGAACATATAGATGCATATGTTTTGACTACCGTAGTTGCAGGACCTACCTACCTTGACATGCTCAAAAATATTAGGATTTTTTTTATAAAAAAATTCTTATCAAAATTTTATTTCATATTTATTCAGAGGAACACCAATACTATTAATGACGTAAATGGTCTCGTGCATTCACCGTTACCCACTAGCAAATTTGAATGGAACATTTAAATAATCAAAACGCATTTTGAGTTCCAAAATTGGGCCAAATAGGCAAGTCAATATTGAGCACATAAATGACTCAAAGTAACGAACTACACAAACAGTCTATGACGAAGGATGGGGAAGCCAACCTTAGTTATTACCCAATATAGCGATAACCATAACCAAAATACACGGTGAAAATAGCAAAATTGACCACAACATTATTAGACAAACATAAAAAGTAAAAGTAACAAAAAAGATCGAATCTACACAACCAACACTTTGAATAACAAGATGAAGAAGAGAGAGAGGCCTTGTTCGGCAGGGTGATTTTTGAGTTAAAAACTCAAAAAAAGGTAATTCGAATTATAACTTTATTTGAGTTTATGTTCTTTTAAGTTTGAACTTGAATTTAAACTCGAGTTTGGAACTAAAACTCGAGTTCAAGTTTCCCCTTCAACTCGAGTTCAGAAACTCGAACTCAAGTTAATGAATAATATTTTTTCTATTCTTAAAAATGCTATAACTTTTTCGTTTTAATTCTGATTGAGATGATTTTTTTTCTATGCGTTGACAACGAAAAGACGAATAAAACTAGACCCATATACCCTGTTAAAATTTTTCATTAGTATTGAGTTTTTATTAAAATACTATCTAAAAATAAATTCAAGTTTTGACTTACTCAAACACAAACTCAAAAAAGATTCTTATCTCAAACTATAACTCAAATGTACACAACTAAACACAAACTCAAATTACAACTTCAACTCAAGTTATAACTCAAACTCAACTTAAAATCTACACTCAAATCACATAACTCAAAAATATCAAAAGAACAAGCCCAAAGAAACTTACCAATATATCGCGAGCGTAAAAAAGCGTCGCTAAAATGCTCTACCCAACATCGGCGTTGCCAAAGCCACGCACCCAACAAGAAGACCTACAACATCAAGGTGACCAAAACCTCATAAATCAAAATTGAAGACTTACCGACGCTCCTGGAGAAGGCAACGATACGTGCAACCTAAACACTTCTCCTGAACAAGATTCAAAGCTCCGCCAAGTCGACCTCGCCAAGCCTCCATCACTAACGATGACATCACTATGAGTTTGAAGACTGCAGCCAGGACATGGAGTTCGGTGAACCATCTAGACGCCGCACTGGACTCTGGCCCACTTGAGAAGAACAGATGATGGTGCTAGAGAAGGGGATGTTTTGGCAGGTTAAACCCTAACGTGGGTTGGCGCTATGTTAATCTTCACCCTTTTTATTTTATTAATGGCTGATTTTGCTTATGATAAAAATCTAAATGTCCTTTACCGTTTCAAATGTTTATTTTTGTTCTTAATTGTAGGAGTTTAGGTATTTTTGTGGTCAAAATTAATCTAGACCGAGAAAAGATAGGCATTGAGCATAAACTCAAACTCTAAAAGCACACGTGTGTAATATTTTTGTTATTTTGAAATATTCATGGCAAGTGGTTTACATGATTTTTATTGATGTTGGTTGTTATTTCTACACGTATGTCAATATTTTCTTTATAATAGGAGTGTTCCATCATCACAACAGAGTTTTCTTTTATTATTATTTTTTAATTTTCCTAGGATTTCGTTTACCAAAAAACAGTAAGGAAATTTTGTAGTTCTATGACTAAGACGTTAAAGATGAGGGTTGATTTTCAAGATACTGCAATTTTAATTTTAACAGCAATATAGGTATTTTTTAAAAGAAATATATGAATTTATTGCGACTACATGGAGTGTATATGTTATTATTAGCCTATAGTAATTGTACTTTATTTTAATCGATGAGTTATGAGTATGCATATGCATAATCTTCTTAAAATGAAAAACTTTCAAGTTATAAAACTCCCCCCAACCAATTTGTTATGTATGGATGATGAGATTCTATTAAAACAGAGTCAATACTAATAAATTTATTGTAGGGTCCCATTGGCGTGCATTCAGTAGGAATTGAACCTATGAATTCACTAATTATAAGTTGAACGCTTTAACCATTCAACCATAGATGCTTAGCGGGAATCCTCGTACATGGTGAATGACCAAATTCCAATTGACATGAAATCGTTAGGGTAAATTAATGCAAGAGCCACTAAAAAAAGTAGCAAGAGCATATAAACAAATGACAATATCAGAATGCATCTGAATAAGATTGTGTAACCCTAATGTGTCGCCAAAAAGTGACGACACCACCACCACCATCATAAAAACCTACTACCGCGCAAACGAAAATCTTCAAGGAACTCGGCTAGCCATGGAATTTTGACACGTTGAGAAAGATGCACCAAATCATGAACCACTACGCTCCAATCCAAGTTTGATCCACCCCAATGGAGAGGCTCCACACCCCCTGGAAAAAGAAAAGCTCACAATGAGGCGAGCTTGGAGACTAAATTTCAGAACATGGAGCCATGCGACATCCCTGACGACTGCTCCGGAGCTCTTCCACCTCTTTCTCTTCAAACCTCGCTATTCTCTCTCGACCTTTTGATTACCTTTTTCAATTGACTTGAGAATATGTTCTTGTACTAGTGCTAATAAAAAGATGGGTGAGTACTTTGATACTTTGCTCATTTTTTCCTTTTTGATGAATATTGTTTTCTTTTAAAGTTCCCGTAAAAATAGATTACTTATAGTCTTTTATTTTTTAGTTATGAAATCTGTATCAGAATCTATCTATTTTGTATATTTTTTTAATATAATGTAATTGTAACTAAATTTAACGATTAAAAATTAAAATTATTAATATGACAGACTACCCGAAAAAGTCTCTTCCTTTTATTTATCCTTATACACTGTAGTTTGCATTTTTTTTCTAACGTCCTTTTGATATTAGTTAGAGAAAATGTAAATTACTTTTCAAAAAGCAAAACTCTCTAGCTTTTTCTTTTTTTTTTTGGACATAACTCAATGTGGGATTATTAAAATCTAATTAAAGACTAAACGTGCAAAAAGAAATTTGAAAAAGAAGCCCAATCGTCCTTTGGAATTAGTCTAAGGAAACTTCCAATAGACCTTTTATGCATCGAGTGCTTCTGTCTTTATGTAATTAAATATATCCCGTTTTAATGGAGTGGAATATATATATATATATATATATTTTGTTTTTTGCCGACAATGGAAACTAAAGCCATGCACCATGAAGACTGAATCTCTACCTAAATGAAAAGGGGGGAAAAAGTAGAACAAATAGTCATAAAGCACATACAAGGAAAAAAAATGTTGAGTAAAAAAATTTGTCTAAAAGTTAAGGTCTTGTTTATTTCACCAATTAAAATTTTTAATTTCAGTTTGTTATAATTAAATGCTCTTATAAAAAGTCACATTTAATTTTTTTATTACAATAAAAAGCTCATATAAAATTATATGTCAACTCGTATTAAAAACTCGAATCCGTAAATTAAACGAAACATGAATGGGGTGTTTACAACGTATATTAGGATCAAAATGGAAAATATAAACTGTCAAATTCTATTTCTTTCTTCTCTTTTCCCTTTATTTTTTTTTCTTGGGATCTCTTCTATGATAAATTATGTAGGCCTCGTTCATTTCACCGATTCGAGTTTTCAATTTTAGGTTTCTACAGTAAAAAGCTCTCAGAAAATGTCACATCTAACTTTTTTTACTACAGTAAAAAGCTCTCAGAAAATGTCACATCTCAACTTGAATTAAAAACTCAAATTTGCGAAGTGAACGAGGCCGTAATAGCATGCCCGTGTTTAATTGTACTGTCACTTACTGTACAAAACTTTTATTTGTCTATTTATTTTTCTAAAAATTTGTGAAATCCTTTTACGCTAAACGTGTTTGCATACCAATTGTGTCAATAAGTAACCTATTATAGTGCATTTGTTTAATTGAATTCCACTTTAGGTGCATTTTTTGCTATTTTGCCACCTTAATTAATTTACCTCAAAATAAATTCATGTTAAATTTTTTTTTTTTTTGCCCTTTTTCTTTTGCAAATAGCAAATTTGGAACTTTTCTTGAAGAAGGAAATTTAGAATCACGTATGGGCTGTCAAGGACATTTATGACATCATAACTAGACATAAGTGAAAAATTTAGAATTAATAACAATTTCATGCCTTAAAAAAAATAAAAAACAATTCATGCCTTTCTAGCTTATCAACTGTATAATATATATAATTAACCAAAAAACTATTTATGATATTATATTATAGTATGCGGTAAGTAAAGACTAGAGAGGAATAGAACAAAGTATGTGGTAAGTGAAAAATAAACTGGAATATATATCAGAAATTTTTGCTTAATAAGTTAAAGAGAATAAAATTCTAAACCATATTGGAAGGAAATTGAAGCCATAATCTTGGGACATAAAGTTGGCATGCATACATACATATCTGGGAATCAAAGTTGGCATCTCTATCCATTTTAAAAAAAAAAAAAAAAAAAGTTGGCATATTTCGGGATTCTATCATTCCAACAAAATGATTTCGCACTAAAAAAAATTTCCTTCTTTTCTTTAATTAAATTAAAATAAAGATTGAAAAAAAAGGGAAAGAAAGAAAATCCAGAAACCCGAATTGCAGAGCAAATACGGCGGGAGTATTTTTCGCTGTTTTTGAGGATACCTTGGGGACCAAGAATCGCCAGTGGCAATCCCGTAAATTCAACGAACGTTGACTCTTAAATTGGAGAAGAAAAAATCTCAGCGAGACTTTTTTTATTAATGAGAGCAAATTAGTCGACCAAAACACTTCCGAGTCGCGGCTCTACAACACTCCAAAGAGGCGGCAGAAACAACAATAAAAAATGAAAAAAGAGAAAAACCACGCGTCCCGCTGAAATGAAAGCGTACGAACTCGGTGTCCCTACCTCTCCCCTACGAACAGTTTCTGGTTGGCAAGCCGTGGCCGTCGGATCAGAGGCGTTTGAAAAGCAAGCGCCTAGTGTCGAGTGGGGAGAAAAGCAGCAACAGCGGATTTTGGTGTGTGACCATCATGGCATGGATGGAATGGATGGGATGGTCATGCCTCATGGATGCCCATGCCATGCCAGCTCTTTCAGTCTTACAATTCTGTTATTTTATTTTTTAATTAGTTTTATTGCATTTACGAAAATCAAAAATTTTAATTTTTTAATTTAATTTAATTTACTGGCCTACCTCTGTCTTTAATGCTCATTTTTGACCGCTTGGGGAAAGGTGAATGGTCTCGACAGTGTGAGAAGCAGAGGAAGAGAGAGAAAGAGAGAGAAAGAGAGGCAGACAGTACACAGAGACTGAGGTATAGAACTCTTTTTTAATATTTTTGTTTCTGGGATTTTTCGATAAATGGGTTATGTATATTTCGTTTTAAAAAGTCGGTAATTTTATAATGTTTTCCATGGAGATTTGCGTCTCTTGAATGGTTATTTTAATTTAATTGTTATTTATTTTGGTTCTGTTTCTCTCTCTCTCTTAAAACCTGGCGGTCTATGTCACTGCTTCTTCTAAATCGATAAAACCCCCCCGCAACTGATCTTTGTCATGTTTAGAAAGAGAAAATCGCAGCCATAGGTTCCTAATCCTCTCTCTCTTCTCACTCTCTCTCCTCTGTAAACCCCTTTGAAGGGTTTTTGTTTGCCGCTTCCTCTCCCTTTACCACTATATCTATCCAAATCTCTCACCAATTTTTGCTCTTTTTGCTCTCTGTTCAGTGAAACAAAGGAAAGAAGAGAGGGTAACAGAGTTTTTATTCCTTCTCTTGGGTTGCTTCTGATTCTCGGAGGAACTGAGAGTGATTGAAAGGGAGGAAGAGCAGGGGATTTATGTCGGCTGGGTTTGATTTGGCGCTGATTGGGGCTCCGTCGAAGCTCTGGCTTTTTACTTCTGCGTCTTCTTCTTGCTCGTTCGTCAAGAGGCTGAATCTGGTGAAGAATTCCGTTTCGATGCGTTTGAGACCAAAAAGGTATTTTTTTTTCATTTTTTTTGTTTCTTTTAGTCTTATAAACGCTTAGCTTTTCAGTTTTCACTGACATGGTGGTTTTTCTTTTGGGATTTTGCTGTGTTTTTTCACAGGACTTGTTCTGGAGTAGAGTGTTTTGGAACCTTTCATATAAAACGATTTTCCGTGATTTTCCTGTTCCTCAGAGGCGGTCTCACTTGATACTTCGATCTTAGTCTCAATTTTCTTCCGTTTTCTCTCCCAAAAAATTTTTCCCAAACAGTACCAACTTAGGAAATTTTTCTGAGAAACCAAACTTTTTTTCTTCTTTTGCTAAGATTTTCCGAAGATGCCAGAGCCTCGGAAGCAATCCAGAGGGGTTTCCATGGACGCAGAGTCCAAATCTTTGATGAGAAAAATCCGCGTAATCTGTTCCGATCCTTACGCGACCGATTCGTCATCGAGCGATGACGAAGGCGAGAGAGAGAGATTTCAGAGAAAATCTTCCTACCTATGCAAGCGGATCGTGCGGGAAATTTACCTACCTCTTTTACAGAAACCCACAAAGTCCCTCGATTCTTCTGAGAGCTCTTCTCAAGACAGCAACAATGGAGTCGTCACTACTACCCCAAACAACAAAACCCCAACCAACCCAAACCGCAAGAGGAGGGTTTTGGCCAATCGGCCCAGAACGTCGTCGTCTCCTTACAGAGGCGTCCGTCAGAGGAAATGGGGAAAATGGGCTGCTGAAATTCGTGACCCTTTTAAGGGCTCTCGTCTTTGGTTGGGAACTTACAACACTCCTGAAGATGCTTCCCAAGCTTACGAAGCGAAAAGGCTCGAATTCGAAGCCATGGCTATGACTACTGTTACTGTCACTTCTTCCTCTGCTGCGGTTGCCAAGTCGCAAAACGACACCGTTTTATCCTCATCCTCGTCCGAGGACTCCGAGGTTTCTCAGTCTCACAATTCCCCGTCGTCTGTACTTGAACCCGAGACTTCGACCTCGGCTTCGGCCCCGCCGCTGGCCTCGGCCTCGTCTTCGGCTTCGGAATCGAATCTTAATGTCAATGGTGCTGATTTGGTTAAAAAGAGTGTTGACGTTGATATGCTGGATTTGAGTTTCATGGATGAGGCTCTGGCGTCTCTTCCCTTTGAGCAGGAACTTGGGTTAGCCCCGGAATTCGATCAGCTTTTGTTGGACGACTTTGGGCAGTTTCTAAACGATGATTTTAGCAGTATTGATGATGTTCAAATATTTGGGTTTGATGGAGTTGAGCCCAGTGAGCTTCCCGATTGTGATTTTGAGGATCTTGGCAAGGACGACATGGCTTGTTGGATGGATGATGCTCTTAACATTCCCTGCTCATAATCGTCTCTATTTATTTATTTAATTACATAATATTATGATATAAGTTTTGTTTTATTTATGTTCTGATCAGGAATCGTGGGAAACAAGACATGGTTCCTGAGCGAGTTTAGTGGGTTGTTTATGTGAGTTCAACAGAGTTTAATTTATTTGTTTTAATGGCGGAGTTGAGTTGAGTTAAAAAAGTTTCCTTGGGTTTTCCTGTGCTGTTAGAGCCGTCCAAGGTCGAAAAAGACTTGATTTGTTATGTCGATGTTTGATGGGTATTAGAGATTTTGATCATTTGTTCACATCTCTTTCTACGAATCAAGTTATAAAAGAATTAATCGTATTTGCTATTGTGCTGAATTAATATGGGTATTTCTTGCTGCTGTTGCATTAAAATCATTTTGTCACGCCAATGCCACATGAGAGGCAAATTCGTTTTCGGTTGATGGGCGAGCACAATCATCGTGCCGTATTCTGTCTTTTCAACGAGGTTTTTAATAGGGACTGAAAATTACATACTCCTAATCCAATCTTCGATTCCCATAGGCTGTCGTAAAAATGATGTTTGGTTTGGTATACAATTACAATACAGCGTTTCTAGCTGTGGACTAGCACAGTAGAAGAAAGTAGGGTCTAAAGGGAAAAAGAGTTAATGGGCTGATCTACTTCTGTGGCTCTGTTCTCTGCCACTGAAGACTTGCTCTTGAGAGGTGTCGATTGTGGGGCCCCCGAAATGGCTTTTGGGGACTTTCACTTTTCGCCAAGCAAAGCACATCCTCAACTAGAGGTTAAAAAAAAGAAAAAAAGAAAAAAAAGATTGTGTTGTTATCTCTGGTTTAGTCCTTTTTTTTGAGCTAGCTGTCCTCCAATTGCCTGTGGATCTTTCCCAACTTTGTTTTTTGGACTTTTGGTCATTTTTTCGGACTTTGGGTTCTCAGTTCTCACTCTCGTAACGCCTTATTTAATGAGTGCCCGTGAGGATGGTGGGCGTGTTTGGTGGCACAGCTTCAATGCATTGCGTGTTATGCGACTCTTGGGGGTGGGGGAGCACTTGGGTTGGGTGAGTGAGGATATATTGCATGCGCGCCACTTATATTTGCCATTATTGGGACGAAAGTCTAGTTCTTGTTCTTGGTCTTGGAAAATTAGAGCTCATTGGAAGGACGAGGTTGCAATTTAATAAAGAAGATGGATAGAGGTTGAAACTAAAATCTTCCGAAATCTCACTGTCTCATATCAAATGATTGAGGAGGCTGGTAAATAATGCCATAAGCACTACTAGAACATTTTGATTGTTGTTATGATTCTACTACAATATCATTATCAAAAGCACTACTTAAATTTTAGCAAAAATTTTTGTTTTTTGTTTTTATTTTTTACTGATTGAAAGTGACATTTTGTTTTAACCATCGATAGATGCGGCTCCGTTGAGAGTTACGTGGATTGAAAATGCTACATAGTTGCGTTGGTTCTTGGTAAGCATGGAATCTTATGGAAAATCAAATTGAAGAAAAGGTAACTCCTAGAACACATATGGGAAGAAGAAAAAAGCGAAAAAATTGAAATGGATATGAGACTAATGGTTCTTTCAAAATAATGAAATTAACTGGCCTGATATTTGTACTTCTATAGTGTACTCATAGAAAAGAAAAAAAAAAGTTATCCTTTTAAAAAAGTAGATAAAAAAAGGACGAGAAAAATGAAATCGACAATACGCACAAACAAACATACATACACACAAATATGTTTTTTTTTTTCTTTTTATTTTTTTTCCCTCTTATGGACCTGCATAATGTATGTGCTTGTGTACTTATATGTTGTTTCGTAGGTATTGAATTTAATTATTATAGTGTTTTTTATCATAAAAATTTAAATTTAATTTTTTTTAATATAGTTTTTTTTTTCTCATACACAAACAAATATTTTGTTAATATTATAGCCTGCAAAGTGCAAATGAGATAAACATCAGACAGTATATTACTTAGAAAATTTCTCTGGTATTTTTTTTTAAAATACCGGTATTCTTTGCAAATTTAATAGTTAATAAATGAGAAATACTGGTGTTCTCAAAGAAAAAGTCCTTTTTCTTATTGCCGGTAAGAGACAGGTTTCATTAACATTAATAGTTAATTTGGGGATATAAATCTGATATGGATTTCAGTTCAAGAAACCGCAATACCTTTTTCGTTTTAGTTTTAAATATACGCTTCCTTTTATTTTCAATGAGATAATGCTTCTTTTTGTTTTAGTACTATATGCTGCTTCAATTATCTTCTCCCATTAATTTTGTTCCCAAACTTTGCGGGCCTAACGAAGCCTAATGAAAAATTAGAAATAGTAAAAAATAGGCTAATATGAAAAGATTAAGAAAGTATATAAGTCAATTTTTAGTTATAGAAATTAATAGGTTATAACTTGTTAAGTTATGGTTCATAACCAGATAAGTTATGGATAAACTTGTCAAGTTATGGTTCATAGCCAGACAAGTTATGGACAAAAACTGTGAATTATGGGCAATAACTTGTCAAGTTATGGTTCATAAAGTTATGGACAAAAATAGTAATTTGGCCTATTTATTAACTTATGTAAACTATTGGCCTATTAATTTTAATTCATCTCAAGTCCTGGCCTATTTCTCTCTTTCTCCCTTGAAAAATTTAGGCGTGTTTAGAATTGATTCCGCTTTTATTTTCTATGTTTTTTGAGAAAAAAAAAATGAAATCGTTTTTAAAACGACGTGTGGCGCAATAACAATAAAAATAAAAAACGAAAATGAAAATGATTTCTTAGTTTAATGTAAAATGAGAGAGAAATAAAAAATGACTTTTAGTCGTTTTTCATTTTTTGTTTTTGTTTTCTCCTCTCTCGAGCAGAGAGAGAAAGACATTAATGAGTTTTTTTTTATACTGAAAACAATCTCTTGATAAAAATACTAAACGTATTTTCAAAAATGATTTATGTTTGAGATTGAAAACGTTTTCATTTTCATTTTCATACAAAAAATAAAATCATTTTAAAACAAGTTCCAAACACGTCCTTAGCTTCTAAAATCAACTTGCAATTCTGTAAAACCAGAAATGGTTGGGACGTCTATCTTACATTTGAAATGGTGAACAAATTTATAAAAAAAAATCAGAATGACCATGAAGGAGAGAAGAGTAGAAGACAAAGACTTATGTGCTTGAGTGTCTACAAATTTTTTTCTCTCCACTTCATTTTTTTTCCCTAAAATTGACCTATGAAATCAATATTGCCTTCTTGGTCAATACCACCCCTTTGTTTAAGTTGCTCAGATCTATTAGAATAAAGGAATAGTTATAATTACGGAGGTTAATAATAAAAATATTATTATAAAAGAGTAATTTTGTATTTTTTATTTTAAAATTATAATGAAGATTTTTTAATACACATGGCATACAAGTAAATTACGGGCCCATATTTTAGGAAAAGTATTTGCATTTTCTTTTTGTTGCTACAATGAAATGGGATTTCCAATTTCAAATAATCTTTTTTTTTTTTGTGGTCATGTTTGGAATTAGTCTCGTTTTTCGAGAAAGAAAAAATGAAAACGTTTTTAAAACGGCGTTTGACGCAATAAAGATAAAAAATAAAAATAAAAATGATTTTTTAGTTTAGTGTAAAATGAGAGAGAAATGAAAAATGACTTTTAGTCGTTTTTCATTTTTTATTTTCATTTTCTCCTCTCTCGAGCAGAGAGAAAAAGAGAGAGACATTAATGAGTTTTTATACTGAAAATAATCTCTTAATAAAACTACCAAACGCATTTTTAAAAATAAAATCTGTTTGAGATTGAAAACGTTTTCATTTTCATTTTCATAAAAAAAATAAAATCATTTTGAAACGAGTTCTAAACGTGTAAGTTTTTCTAATGGTTGAATTTGTGTACTTTTTAATTTTTATGTAATTTTATACAAATTTAACAGACATAAAACATGACTTACTGATATGTTAACATATCAAAAAATGACCTAAATTATAAATACTTTCTTCTTTTTTAAGGGAGCTTTTTTATTCTTTCCACAACAATACTTGTAGATTCTTAGAGACGATTGCACTATATGCTCACTAAACCAAGAGAATCTTTGATAATATCGAAAAACAAACAGTTTGTATTTGGCCTCAGTTCTCCTTACCCAACCAATGCGGTGTGAGTCATTAAGCCTTAACTTTTTGGTCTAGGGCCATTAAAGTGCAATTAAATAGGCTTAATTTAGTCTGACTTTTTGTTCATTGGTCGGTTATCTTTGTCATCTTTAGTTGTTTACTAAAGATAATCTTTCTCTGTTCTATTTAAAGAGTGCTTATGTAGAAAGATCGTGTGATTATTATGTACATATAGATATCGACAAATTGTAGGGGGTGGGGATCTTCATCTTCTATGTTAACAAAAAGGGACAAAATAATTAATTGATATAATTCTGATTTGTGCTTATCATGTAGCCACATAATGCCAATTTTTAGCATCCTTTGTCTAAAAACCTAAGGGGACTTTTAAGAACTTCCTTGTAGTTCCCCGATGGCTGCGGGAAAAAACTTTATTAAAAAGAAGGCAAATTATAGGGTGAAACCTTTAAAATAGAAAATATTTTGTGTTGTTTTTAACTGTTAAATTAAATTTTTAACGATTAGATTTATGCATGTTCATAGTAAAAATTTACAGTACGCCGTATAGAACCACTCATTTTGTAATTTTAACCGTAAAAAATTTAATTCAATATTTAAAAGAAACATAGTGGAAGCATTTAAGGGGTTCAAAATAGAAGAAGAAAAAAAGATTATACTAAAAATTATATAAATATATATATTGTTGAATTGATACGTGTTTGTTGTCCATACATGCCTTAGATTTAGTTTCGTATTTTTAATTCTTTATAGGAAATAAAAAAAAGAAGATAAGATCCCACATTGGCAATTTAACAAAGACTCCAGCAAGAGTACAAATTTCAGTTGATTAGGAGGAGCTCAAATCAGGTCCCAGTGTGATATAAGAAAATGCAAGAGTCTAAGCACGTTTTGCCTCGCAAATTTTATTTTCTTCCTGAACATTTTTTATTTTTTGTTTTTTGTTTTGGGGAGGGGTCAACTAGCTAAGCAGACTTTAATTAATGGGAGAAATACAGAAATGCTGATGTCATCTTTATATTTATACCACACACTGGCATAAACTAAATTACCTATACAATTCAATTCACCAGAAAAAAAATCTAATCTATTAAAGTCTAGTGGCATAAATGTAATGTTAGATTTTGGTGGCATGCAATGTAATTTCCTCTTAATAATTTATTCTTTGGTTCTCTAAGTTAGGATTAAGACTAACGGAACTTGATATGGGCGATAGCCTGAAAGTCCAAACAGAAACTTCATGTCCATGAAACAAGAATTTGCACCGTGTGGGAAGCAGGAAATAACGAAGAAAACTATCAGGTGAAAATATAGATTATAGAGGAATACTCCTCCATTGCTAATTGAATATATCACTTCTCTAAAACATATATTATGTGTGAATAACAAGACTTTATAAGTGATATGGAGCCTTATTTACTAGGAAATTATCATATTAGTATTTAATTAGTTTGGAATTTTTGTATATTATCTTTTATTTAATTTGTAAGATGACGGTATACTAAAGTACAATTAAGGTCACGTTTACCATATAAAGTGACGAAATTGATTAGCCATCTCGAGTAATAGATTGGAGTAGAAACAAATTAGAGTGAGATTCAAAGGGCAGTTTTATTAATTTCTATCATAAAAATGATAAAATAAGAAACTATACAAGGTATACCAATAGGCTAATATCCTAATAATAGCAGTTTTGACTTTTTCGTGGAAACATCTTTAATTAATCCTAAAAAAAGGCTAAAAAAAAAATACAAATATTAAGGTAGGAATTTTACAATTAATAGCTAAACAGAAAATTGTTATGTGCATTGGAATCAAAGCAAGGAATGTCTCTAGAGTCTTTCCCGTGCAAGGTTAAATGATTTGTAAATAATGCCATTTCCTTTGTGCAAATTAAGGCATTAAGGTCAGGTAGTCATTACCATTTTATTACTTTCTATGTTTTTATTTAGAGTAAAAATTCGTATAATAATTTAAATTATAATTTATTATAATATTTTTTTTTCAAAAAAATACATATAAATTAAAAATAATTTTAAATTTATAAACTAAATATCCACTAATATTTTACTATTAGCGTCAAAATATTCTACAATCAAAGGATTAGCAAAAAAAATAAAAAAAAATCGACAATCAAAGAAGAAACAAACAACCTGAAGAGAGGGGGGAAAGAAGGGTCAAAGACAGCTGTAACTTGATGGAACAATTAATAATTATTAAAGAAAGGGTTTGGTGTTCGTATGGTCGCACTAACTGTTCTGTAAAGACTTTTGTCTAAAGGCGCTAAGATATAAATAGTATTTAAAATGAAGGACTTTCCGGGAAAATTCCTCATTGTACTTTGGTATGTGAAGTTACAGTACGAGTATCCAACACTAGCGGGCATTGTTTTTGTCGATTCTTTTGGCACATATCCCATCAACACGTTCTTGCATGAGACTGCTTATTCAAATTGTCAAGGTTTTGAACAACATGAAATAGGCATACTTATTTTCAATTCGAGTTAATATATAATTTTATATAAGAATTTTTTTATTTTTAATTTGAGTTAATATATAATTTTATATAAAATTTTTTTATTATAGTAAAAAAAGTTAGATATAATTTTTTATGAGAATTTTTAATTATAATAAAACTAAAATTAAAATTTGAATTAGTGAAATAAACGAGGTCATAATATGCACAATATAGACACGAACAATATAATTTATAGTAGAGATGTTAAATGGGTTGGGCCGTCCATGTCCAGTCCGTAATAGTGCCGGATTCGGCACAACCCGTTTTGCTACTGTTACGGACCGTGCCGGCCCGGCACGTGTAATGGGCTAGGGCTGGGCCTCAGCTTCTCAGCCCGCGGCCCAAGCCCGGCCCTAGCCCGTAGAGGCCCGCGGCACAGCCCGTTTTCGGCCCGGCACAAGCCATGATTTGGCCCTGCTTAAGCCCGCGAAACGGCCCGTGAAACAGCCCAAAAAAAATCCTCTGGTGGGCCCTTCGCAGGCCCAACGGGCGGCACGTGACGGGGCTATCATGGGCCTCCCGTTTGGCACGTGATGGGCCTCCCGTTAGGCCTGTCACGGGCCGCCCGTTGGGCCCACGAAGGGTCCACCGGCTAGAATCCGAAAATCCACCCTAAATCCTCTATAAATACCCCTTAATTCCGTCCTAAATCCCACACAACAATTCACTCTCAACTTCTCATCTCACTCTCATTCTATCTCTCAACTTGTCTCTTTGATTTTGATTCTAAGCTTTTTTCTCGCGTTCAATCATTTTCTTGCCCTTTCATTTACAAAGTTCAAGTTCAATCAATTTTCAGAAAATGGTCGCACCAAACTTCCTTGATTTCACTGCTCTTCCTGATTTTGGTGATGAGGCATTTTTTGAGAAAGAAATGAGGAAGCTGGAGAACGCAGCAAGAGAAAAAGACCGCGAACTTCTCCAGCATGACAGCATTTCACAGAAGAGCCCCGACCAAATCCAAAAACAGGTGAAATGAAAATTCGCGCAGTATGTAAATATTGTAAAAAACACTTTTCTAATAAAAAAAGTGGGGGTACTAGTCATCTAGATAGACATTGGAAAGTATGTCTACTGTTGCACCAAGGTGGGAGTGTGGACTCCTGCCAACAAACACTATCACTCACATCACATGGTTACAAAATTTTACATACGATGCACAACGTGGTCGTGAGGCACTAGCTAAATTTCTAGCTAGTGCCAAATTGCCTCTTTCTTTTGCAGATGATGCATCGTTTGAAGAATTCATCCAGACAGCCTACTGCCCACAATTTAAACGGGTAAGTAGAAACATAACTCGTTCTGATTGCATAAAGTGTTTTATGCAATGAGATAATCTCTTGTTGATAATTTTAGGAATTTTAATGATACTGTCTCTTGCACTTATGATCTGTGGGAGGGGTGCAATAAAACTGAATATTTATGTGTCACAGCGCACTACGTTGATGACGATTGGGTTTTACAAAAAAGAATAATTGGTTTTTGTTTATGTCCATATCCTCATAACGCATCATCTATAATGTTGGGAATAGTGTCCTAGAAGCATGAGATGTAATAGGATATTTATTATTTAAATAATAAAAGAGTTTATTCATCATTTTATGTGCATATATTTATGAATATTTTATGAATATCAAATGAAAATTCCGTGATTGTTTATGTAACCTTAAACATAGTATATAAGTGTTATATACTAGAGGATAGTGTTTAAGGATAATAATAAAAAACGTTGTTCATGATGAATTTAATTAAAGTTTGGAATCTTTAATTAAAACATTATTAATACATGTCATTCCCATTTAGAATGGAACGGTGTTATCCGCACTGTTAATATGGCGAGATATTGAATGAGTGTATTTCGCATAATAAGATTATATGGAATAAGGACAAAGACACAATATGAATTTCTAATAATTTCCGTTAAGCATGATTAAATAGATTTAAGTTGCAAAATTGATTTGCAAAATAATGTTACATGTGAAATTGAATTTAAGAGTTAAATTTTGGAATTTCACATATACGAAAAATAAATTGTTTATTTTTCGATTTGAAAATCATAAGATGTTTTTCAAACAAAATACATATTTGCAAAATAATGAGTGGGAGAGGGTTGTATGACAATGCGACCTACTAGTCTCCGCCGTTAGCGCAACACCGTGAGATCCGAAAAGGGACTTTGCGGCGACATTGAATCGCCCTCCTAAAGGAGAGTGTCCTTGCCGGATCAATAACAAGGTTGGCTTCCTAGAGATAAGATTTCAAGATGTATTTCTGAATTGACTACCCAAAGGTAGCAATCCGGAGTTAAGTCTATGGGATCTAAAA
>NW_010363960.1:279437-279564 GCF_000414095.1 Morus notabilis | reverse complement strand
GGCACCTAAAATTAAAACATGATTTATGTATTTTTCACGTGCTTCATGCATCATATTTAATTGTGCCAAAATTAACATGCCTTGATATTCATGCACATAAATTGATTAGATGAATATTCTATTTATT
>NW_010363960.1:277216-277863 GCF_000414095.1 Morus notabilis | reverse complement strand
AAAGTTGGTGAGCTTCCAGTCTGTGAATCTTGTTTGGAAGGTAAAATGACCAAGAGGCCTTTCACGGCGAAAGGAGAAAGAGCTACAGAACCCCTTCAGTTGATACATTCAGATGTATGTGGACCGTTAAACGTCCAAGCTAGAGGTGGTTATGAATATTACATCACTTTTATTGATGACTATTCAAGATATGATTATGTTTACCTGATGCAACAGAAATCTGAAACTTTTGGAAAGTTTAGAGAATTTCGAGCAGAAGTTGAAAAACAATTAGGTAAACCAATCAAGACACTTCGATCAGATCGAGTGGGAGAATACCTGGACCAAAAGTTCCGGGATTTCTTGATTGAAGAAGGTGTAGTATCCCAATTGACTGCACCCGGTACACCACAGCAGAATGGTGTAGCTGAAAGGAGAAATCAGACTTTGCTCGACATGATGAGATCAATGTTGAGTTATTCTTCACTGCCTACTTCGTTATGGGGTTATGCCCTAAGGACGGCTGCCTACATTCTGAATAGGTTACCATCTAAGTTTATTCCTAAAACACCCTTAGAGTTGTGGTGTGGTCGAAAACCTAGTTTGAGACACGTGCGCATATGGGGGTGTCCAGCACATGTGCTGAAAGGAAAGACTGGGAAGTTGGA
>NW_010363960.1:275652-276615 GCF_000414095.1 Morus notabilis | reverse complement strand
TCTAACTCGGTCTGGCAACTTGTAGATCTACCCGAAGGGGTAAAACCCATTGGATGCAAGTGGATCTACAAGAGAAAGAGAGGAGTAGATGGAAAAGTAGAGACTTATAAAGCAAGGCTAGTGGCTAAGGGTTATACCCAAAAGGAGGGAGTTGACTATGAGGAAACTTTCTCGCTAGTAGCTATGCTTAAATCCATCCGGATACTCCTGGCCATTGCAGCATATTTTGACTATGAGATATGGCAGATGGATGTCAAGACAGCTTTTTTGAATGGCTATCTTGAGGAAACCATCTATATGAATAGCCAGAGGGTTACATAGAGGAAGGCCAAAAGCAGAAAGTCTGCAAACTGCATAGATCCATTTATGGACTGAAGCAGGCTTCTAGATCATGGAACATCAGGTTTGATGAGGCTATAAAGTCTTATGGAGTTGTTCAAAACATTGATGAACCACGCGTCTACAAGTATAAGAAAGAAGAGAAAGTGGTCTTCTTAATTCTTTACGTCGATGACATCCTACTCATTGAGAATGATGTGGGATTGATGACAGATGTAAAGGAGTGGTTAGCCAACCAATTCCAAATGAAAGATTTGGGAGAGGTAAGCTATGTTCTTGGGATTAAGATTATTCGAGATCACAAGAAAAAACTTTTGGCATTGTCACAAGCATCTTATATAGACAAAGTGTTGTCTAGGTATTCGATACAAAATTCCAAGAAAGGGAATTTGCCTTCTAGGCATAGTATTCACATTTCTAAGAAACAATGTCCAAAGACTCCACAACAGGAAGAAGATATGAGACGGTATCCCTACGCTTTGGTTGTGGGAAGCCTTATGTATGCCATGTTGTGTATAAGACCAGATATCTGCTATGCAGTGGGAGTGGTTAGTCTCTACCAGTCCAACCCAGGATTAGATCATTGGGTTACAGTAAAGTGTATTCTCAAGTATCTTAGGAGAA
>NW_010363960.1:274309-274577 GCF_000414095.1 Morus notabilis | reverse complement strand
TTAACAAACTCCTATTTATGGATTTATGTCTTTTGATTTACTCGGTACGGATTCCGAGACCCTGAATCCTATTCCTTGTATTTTGGAGACATAATGAAATAGGTAGCTGGGAATGTTATTATACGAGATGGAATCCATTCCTTCTTAAGAAAGAAGTAGATAAATAATTCTCTTGAGTGTTGATTCGGTACTTGTATTAGTAAGAGCGCTCTGGTTTATGAATGTGTTTTATGAATCACTATCCATTAGAGAATCAATGGTACTCAAG
>NW_010363960.1:273993-274179 GCF_000414095.1 Morus notabilis | reverse complement strand
TAATTAATGTCTATAATTTCGAGAGTTCAATTCCAAGTTTATAGTGGAGTAACTATTAAAATTAATAGAATTAATTAATTAATTAAAGTGTTTAATTAATTATTAATTTTATTGGAGCTCGGTATTATAGGTTCATATGTCCCCGCGTCGTCCTTGTAATTCTACCAGACACAAAGGGCAAAATGG